>NW_005871442.1:564637-617857 GCF_000147115.1 Myotis lucifugus | reverse complement strand
CCGAGTCAACAGAGACACACAATAGAAGTATTGTAAGGGATCACCTAAACACCGGCCGACAGACCAACTATAACCTGTCACTACTTCCTCTTAATAGGGTGGGGGCGGGGGCAACTCCTGCATTGGGGCGTCTGCCCCCTGGTGGTCAGTGTGCATCATAGCGACTGATTGACCAGTCTTTCAGGTCGTCCTGGTCACTCCTGTCGTTCAATCAAATGGTCACTTAGGCTTTTATATATATAGATTTGTGTGTGTGTGTGTGTGTGTGTGTGTGTGTGTGTGTGTGTGTGTGGTGTATACATGGGTATGTGTGCCATGGTGACAAAAAATGGACCACATATTCGTCAGTCCAGGTTGGTGATCCTGAGGCCCCATTTAATTGCAGTCTCAGCATGGCTCTCAAGAAGAGCCTTGTTACTATTGGTTCTGATACAGTGTCATGGTCCCCCTCCATTCTCTTCCTTCCCCTGAGGTCGAGAAGCATTTCAGGGGTTTTCTTAACACCCCACCTCTTTCTCAAATCTTCCCCTGATTTGCCAGGAGAAAGGTGGCATTTCCCCTCCATGCCTGTCCTGTCTGAACTTGCTGGTTCTCTCCCTTGCTCTCCTGGCCCACCACTCTCAACACTTGCCCTTTGATTCTGTCTTTGGGGGATTCCTCTGGCCCCAAGGCATTCTGCTGGCCCCTGAGGCATTCTGGGTGATGGGAGCTACAGTCCACTGGGAGCAGGAACCTTTCCTATGCTGCTATTCTCAGGAATGTGGTCTGGCCCACGTACCTCCTGTGGGGGGGGGGGGCCATCATCAGCTGAAATATTTGTCCTGAGGCTTCAGTGAGGGGGGCACTACTCCAGCCTCAGGGCTGCCGCCGCTTCTGGCTTCCTGTGCTGGACCCTTGCCCAGCACACACAAACACAGAGGAACCCAGCAGTATGCACTCAGGTTCCCCCTGCTGCCCCCAACATACCTGTCAGACCCATCACCAGTGCTCCTGCCATTCCCCCTGCCTAGCAGGCCTGCTTCTCTTCCAAGGCCTGGCCACGTCTGGAGACAGTGTTGTGTGGTTCTTACGAGTGAGGGCTCTAAATCAGAAGATTCTTGCAAACTTTAAATGAAGTAATCCTTATAAAGCATTCAGCATACTGCCTAGTGTTCAGTAAACATCAGCTTCTTGTGCCTAGTCTTCACGCCTCAAATCCTCCCCATTCAATGAGGACTTTGTAGCAGTCTCACTCCACATTGTCCCCTGAATGCCTCAGCATGATCGTCAGCACCACACTGATCGCTCCTGTCATGATATTTTTTATTGTTTTCATGGACTGCTGTTTATCTTCGGTGTTAGGACACAGGATGCTCCTCTGTTTCTCTGATCTTTCTCCCAAGTGTAATGTATCTGCTATGGTAGAACACATAGAAGAGCTGCTTAATTTTCTTGTCTGTTTAATTGGCTAAAGTCAAGTATTTGGGAAAAAAAATTAGCCCTTTTCTTTCTTCTCTTGCAACTGCCCTTTCATTTAAAGAAATGGCAAAATGGTGGTCCCACGTTGGAGTCCTGCCCACAGGTATATTGTATTTGGCCTGCATAATTTTTAAAAAATGAGTTGACTATATTTAAAAATTGAGAGATCTCACATAAAATCCAGATTGCTTGTTCCCCCTCCAACATTGGGAGTTCTGGCAGCAGCACTGAGCCCTGACTCGCATACAGTAACAGGCCTCAGAGCAAGCATTGGGTGACCATTTTGAGGAGATGTTTTCTCCAGGGGTTAAAATTCCCATCACTTTCTGTCCACATGGGCCCTGCTCGTACCTTTTCATAATCCTTGTAGCCGTTTGAGTTTGAGGACAAGACCTTCATTCCCCACTGCTCAGAAGAGATGACGCGGCCCCCACGGCTGAGGCCAGCATCATTGGTGCTGGTAGGGACCCCCAGCAAGGCTGGCCAGAAGGGCCTCTTTCTCACTCCCCTGGATGAAGAGCAGCCCCGAGCACAGCTCTCTTTTCCTTTGTTGGGTTTGGAAATTGTTGAAAACTCTCCTGGACTTTCTTTGATGGTTTGCACAGTCTTTTCACCCCTGAGGAGTCAGCAGGGCAGACATTGTGACCTCCATCCCACAGAATAGGGTGTCCAGCAAAAGCAAGGGCCTCAGATGCTCTTCTTGGGACTCTGAGAGCCAGGACACATGGAAGCAGAATAAGCCTTTCAACATGGGAGTCCACACACATTTGCCACCTCCAGTCCAGCAAGGCCAAATGCCCTCATGTGGGTGTAGTCAGGGAAACAGACGGGATTCCACCTTGGATGCCCCAGGAAGCTCTTTGCCTGTGTAGACCGTGTTTTTTCCTGGGAAGGGCATGCCTGAGCTGCCTGCCCACATCACAGGCCTCCCGTCAATGGGAAGTCGGTGCAGCCTCCGGCACCACAGGGTCAAGATCAGGCCTTGAAGCTCCTCTGCCTAATGGGACTTTGCAAATAGGGGGGTTTAGAGAAATGCATAGATCTGTTTTTAATTGAAACAATGACTTCATTTCATCTTGGAGCCCCGTGGTCAGAGCCCTGTTTTTGTGGTGACACAGCTTCTCTCTCAAGTTTAGGGCCCTCTGTCTCCAGGTCTTAATTGTATTGTTGCCGGCAAGTGATTTGGGGTGTGCTAATTACCCCCTAAACCAAGCAGCAATTCTCTGATAGGGACCAATTTGTGGTGAGGAGACTTCCCTGCCAGGCATCCCCTCCCTAATTTTCTGCCCCATGAAAACATCTTCCATTCCCTCGCATTTGACATCTCTAGGGCCCTGGGCTCAGGATCTTCTCACATGGAAAGGTTTAGGAGAAGCCAGCTAATTTATTTTCCCGAATTATGTCATTGAAAGATGATTCCATTATTTATTCCAGAAGAATCTGTGTTTTCATACACTTCGTGTGTAGACATACTAGAAAATGATATGTTAATCTGGAGGGTCCTTGGAGACCTTCTATTTTAGGCATTTTTAGGCATGGCAAATGGATTACATCTTGAATGCCAACCGTGGTTAGATAAACGGTGCCCAGGGTCATTTACTAAAAAGGGTTCTGAGGCCCATCCACGCTCAGGAAGGCACCCTGGGTATGCTCTGCGTGGTTGCCATGGACCTGGACTGAGAGTGGCAGCACCTTCCCTAGGCACAGCCACCCCGATGGAGCGCAAACCCCCCATTTTACAGATGAGGAACCTGCCCAGAATCTGAGGCAACTAGCGTGCGACCAGCCCTTACAACACCCTGTGTGTGTTAGAAAAGGTGCCTCCTCTGGGCTGATGGGGTCCCAGCGTCACAGGATTTGGGATGAATCTTCAGTGAGTGACTCCTAAGAGGTCAGTGGAGTCTCTAGTCACCATTTCCCGCTGTTCCTCCTGAGGGATGCAGGCAGGTCAGACATCAGTGGTCAGCTGTTAGGCACATCCCTTATAGCTAAGAGCTTGAAGGGGATTCTGTATACGGTGGTTTAAGACTGAAATCCAGGTGATGGGTTTGAATCCTGACTATGCCACTTTGGGGCCCTTAGACAAGCTATTTCATTCCCAGAGATGCCCTTTTATTGTTTTGTTTGGAAGTCGTGTTACTAAAGCTACTCTTGGAGCGGTTGTAAACATTAAATGAGATGATGCATGTAAAGCTCCTAGCACAGTGCACAGCATTTAATTAACGCTGCTCAGTAAATGTTTGCTGTTTTATCCTCTGACTCCGCGGGATGCATTTTTCCCATCAAAAGGGGAGAGAATTTACCATGTTATTGAGCAATCCCGGGGCTCTGGGACTCGTCAGTCTTGGAACAATAGAAAACAAGATAGTAGAATATTTATCATTTTCTAGAAAGTTATTTTTCACCTAACTAAAAATGATTTGTGCGATCAATTTTGGGAATAAGTACTAACTCACGGTTTCATGAGACGCATCGCCTCCTCTCTGGAAACGGTTTTCATTACCATGAGTTGCAAAAAGGGGCTGACCCGTGGCGGAATGAATGTCCCACGGGGCTGTGAGGGATTTGGGCTCTGGGGACCTTCGGTGTGGGAGCAATGCTTGGAACGACGAAGAGGAGCTCTCCCAGGACACTCCCTCCTTAATGTCTGGCTCTGTGGCCAGGACCCTCACCAGAACATTATTCAGGACCTCACTGGGGAGAGGTTAGGACAGTGGTCGGCAAACTCATTAGTCAACAGAGCCAAATATCAACAGTACAATGATTGAAATTTCTTTTGAGAGCCAAATTTTTTAAACTTAAACTCTATAGGTAGGTACATTGTTATTAACTTAATTAGGGTACTTCTAAGCTGGACTTTGCTAAAAACGTCCTTGATCTGATTGAGGTACCTTTGCTGAGGTCGACCCCTTCCAACTCTCCCATCCACACTCGTCTTGTATACTTGTTTCATCTATCTCCTTTCATTCATCCTCTCTATATGTCCAATCCAACTCAACAAAGCTTTCTCAATCCTCGACACTACATCTTCTTTCATTCCACAACGTTCCCTGTACGTGCACGCCCGCACGTGGTATTTTGTGGAAGAGCCACACTCAAGGGGCCAAAGAGCGGCATGTGGCTCGAGAGCCGCGGTTTGCTGACCACTGGGTTAGGAGCTCCTGAGGAACACTCTCAGGTGGTGTTCCAGAGAGCTGTGTGCTCCCCTCCGCCCAGACCCGAGCACTTCGCACCCTCTGCCCCTCCTCTCTCTGCTCCATTCCCACTTTGTGGCACAGGGGATGCTAGGAGGCAGCCCAGTGGGCAAAGGACAGTGCCAGAAGCGGCCTGCCTGGGTTTGAATCCTCTGTTGCTTACCTTGGGCAGATATTTAACCTCTCAGGCTCTCGATTTTCTCGTCTGTGAAGGGCCCTGATAACAGTACCTACCTAGCTCATAGGGTTGCTGGGAAGATAAAATGAGTTAATGCACGTAAGTGCCTAGAGCAGGACCTAGAACCAAGTACACATTCCCGTTGGTCGATATCACTGTTGTGAGCACAGGGATGGGGGAAGGGAGGTGGGAAAGCCCCTTTGGAGAATATTCCAGAACAGGCACAGACTTTCCTGCATAGGAAGCATCGTTCTTCTCATTTCTACCATTCCTGAGTTTCTCTCACCTATATTTTCAGTGCTGTTACTGACATAAACCAGAAACTGGGAGAGATGAGACCTGTAGCATTAGGGAAGGTAATATTGGGCAGGGGGGCAGAGGAAGTCATGGAAATAATGTTTGGAGCACCTACCACATTCCCAGCCCTCTGTTAAGTGCTTACTGAATTAGCCTAACCCAAATCCACCAAGTATTTTCTCAATCGGTGAGGAAACAGATGCCGGGAGAGGTGGACTGACTCGACCACAGCTCTGTTGTTATAAGGTCTCAGGAGGATTCGGACTGACGTGTGTGCGGCTCTGGGATTCAGGTTTGTGCTGCCACCTCACGCCACTGCCCTGTTGCTTAGGATCTCCGCAGCCCTGCCAACGATAACACTGCTGCTGTGTACCTTGATGTGTCCACTGCTACAAGAAGCATCTGAACGTGAATACGCTTAGTGAATCATCTACCGGGCAGCAGTTTTCTCATTAATAACATGTAGGCAAAGGAGCCTACATCTCAGCATGGGGAAGTCATTGGTCTCCACAGAACAAAAGCAGTGACCCAAAAAGAGGAGGAGGAGGAGAAGGAGGAGGAGGAGGAGGAGGAGGAGGAGGAGGAGGGGGGGGGGGGAAGATGGTAGCTTAGTGCAGACTCTGACCTTAGACTGAAAGGTGAAAAAATATAGTGTGTGAGTCCTGAATTCAAATCAGAACTTTGATCTTTACTGTGTTTCCTTGGGCAAGTATTTTTTTAAAATATGTTTTTATTGATTTCAGAGAGGGGAAGGGAGAGGGAAATAGAGATAGAAACATCAACTAATCAACGATGAGAGAGAATCATTGATCAGCTGACTCTTGCACAACCCCTTAGCTAGGGATGGAGCCCACAATCCGGGCATTTGCCCTGACCAGGAATCAAACCGTGACCTCCTAGTTCAAGGGTTGATGCTCAACCACCGAGCCACACTGGCCGGGCTTGGGCAAGTTATTTAACCTCCCTGTGCTTCAGCTTCTTTATCTGTAAGACGGGCATGATGATGCTAATAGGACCTAACCATAGATTTCCTTCACCCAGCACGTATCTGTTGGACACTTGCTCTGAGCTGACACTCTGACACTATTCTGTCCTGGAGACGCAACTGGGAATGTAACAGAGGGCTTATATTCTAATCAGGGTACACAAGATAAGCAAGGTTAACATAATACGTTTCAGAGAGTGATGCGTGCTAAGAATCACAGAGACAATTACAGGTGGCGAGGTGCATTGTAGATAAGGTAGTTAGATAAGCCCTCACTAAGGTGACACTTGAGTAATGACTTGAAAAAGGTGAGAGAACGTGCCACGTGGATATTGGCGAAAAGAGCACTACTAAGTGAACGAATGGCGGAATGAATGAGTGGATTGGGTTATGTGGGTGAAACATAATCATAAGAAATGTAAGGGTGCCCCAGCACCCTTTAGAATAGCCCCTTTCACATCATATATACTCAATAAATGTTAGTTTAGCTATGCTGACATTTGGCAGATTAAGCAAAGAAGTTGCTGCCACTCTCCCTGCTTGTGGCTTTCTGAAAGTCATGTTCAAGATAAGCAAAGGGGACACGGCAGAAGCCTCTTTCTGATTCGGTTAGCAGACAGTGTATAATAACTCTCTCTCTCAGGTTAGCCTGGGCACAAGTTAGGACTCATAACACATCCACGGGTCACATGTCTTCCCTCCCTCTGCAGGTTTTTCATTCTTTGGAATACTTTGCATTACTTGTTTCTTCCACCAGCTCTGGGGGGTAGCTGATGCCGGTGCTTCCCAGGTGCCTCCCAGGTGCTCGTCTACCGTATACGGTGCAAAGGGATCTAGCGGTCGCTGAGCAGCTACTGTGTGCTGGTGCTCTGCAGTTGTTGCACATGCGTGTGTCGCCTTCCTTAATCCTCTCCGGAGTCCAGGAGGACCTGCATTGTCACTACTGTTTGAAAGGTGAGACAACCAGGTGCCTCTGAGGCTGGGGCTGACGCCCAGGCTCCCTTGAGCCCAGCATCTTCTCTGGGTTGCACAGTGAACCTGCCCCCATTTCTGTCCCTGTGCAAAGCTTTGGGCTGCCACCTCAGGGCAGCCAGCCCTGCATGGGAAGCCAGGGCCTATGGTCTTGCAGTTGAAGTGAAGTGGAAAGCAACCCAGTGAGACAGGCGCAGATCTGCTAATCCGGATCTAGGAATGCCCGGGGTAAAAGCCTCCATGGGCTCCGGGAACAATAGCTCCGCATACCAGCAGGGAAGGGCATGGTCACTGCCCCCAACCCAAACAACTGCTCTTTATCCAGCAGAGCCAGGGCCCGCAGGGTTGGGCTGGGCAGGGCCCAGGCATAGGCTGGCTCCCAGAGATGAGAGAACACCCCAGAGAGAATGGGAAAATGCAGAAGCCAAGTTTGTCCCCAGTGCCATATACTTTGGGGCTGAGTAATGTAGCAGACAAATCACTCTCTTCACCATCCCACCCAGAGTGGAAGCACAGCCGGAAGCCACAGAGATAATTTTTACTAAAACAATCGGCAATGGGGAACCACGACTCCGCTGCTGCTTCAGGAAGAGATGCTGTGGTCCAGCCCCCACCCTCCAGGGAGATCCTTGGAAGCCAAGCTCTCTCCAAGGGAACTGAATTAGCGGGAAAGACTTAAGGTCACATTTCCCTCCCATTGACTTGTGTTTACTGGTCGTGGTGGGGAGTCTGAGGGTGGTGCCTAGAGGGCCTTCAAGGAACATTCTAAAACAATAGGCTAGACATTCAAATATGTGATCACGTTGAGATGTTTTTGGTTGCTTTACCCTGGCTTTGAAAAGGAGCCACTAAAACATCTGACCTAGCTAAAATTCCTCCACAACAGAAATCACGGGGGGGGGGGGGGGGCGTCTCCCATGGCCTCTCACTCGCCCTCCGCCCTCTGTGCTCTGCCCAGGGCCGCTCTCAGCGCCCACAAGCACCAGGTCTGCCAGGCCTGGGAGGAACCCACAGGGTGGAAGTCTGGGGAGCTTGCCTTGATGAGCTTTAATGCCTTGATGAGCTTTAATGGAAAACTGGCCTGCAGGTCATAAGATTGGAAGAGGACAGGAGTGATCTGTCACCCATCCTCCTGTTGTCCAAGAGATTGTTCCTGGACATCTTTAGTGTTTTCTGATATGTCCCGGGCAAAGAGAAAATGAAATTTCTAGACTTTTTGCCCTTCGATGAGGTTTCAGACCTCCGCAACAGGGAGGAAATGTGGGAGAATAAGAACTCAGGGGGTTTTTCGGTTACTTTTCCCAGAACATGAGTTATGTCTTAGATGTTCCAGCAAAGAGTGTCCAGAGGAAGGGAAGCCACAGTTCTATCTCCAGCCCTCTTCCTACACACCCAGCGATGAAACAGCCTGGCTCAGAGAGCCTGTATCTGCAATGCTGAGTGCAGTTAGGGTTCCGTGCATTTGAGTCTCCTTGTTCAAGGTGAAAGTCGTGTAAATAAGACTGCTTTGGCATACTGACTGTAGCCTGGTTACATGCTTCTTGGTTTCCCTTTTTAATAACCCATGGCACCATTTTCTTCTCTTCTACCCATCTCTAAGAGTTTCACCCTGTGTTGAAATCGAGGTCAGGTTCCCACACTCTGAAGGTCATATTCCCTCAGAGCCATCTCCCCACCCCCTCCTCACAAATAGGCAATAAAACTTGTATCTAGTGACAAATCTTAATGATGCCCCCGGCCACTTAGAGCTAAGCCCTGTACCACGTGCTGGCCACCATCCAAGGTGCTTGCCGTAATTTCATGTCATCCTTAGTGCAGCCTCACGGGGAGGTGAGGGAAGCCAGGCCTACTGAGGTCAGGGGATGTCACTGAAGTTTCAGCTGGGAAGAGTGGAGGCCAGAATGGGCAATCAGCTCTGTCAGATCCTCAACCTCTGCACGCTGATGCTTTTGACTCCTAGCATGGTCTTGCTGTCAGATAACTCTGTGCACATGCTTGTCTGGGCTCGATGAATACACCCTGTAGGCAGGAAGCTCACATTTGTGTGTGTCCCCATTGTGTCTAGCACAGCACTTCACACCCAGAAGACTGTGTTTCTGTGTGTGGTTTGAGAGATGTGTGCTGCTTGTGCTCACCTTGTACCAATTCCCAGGGGACAGGAAGAAAGAGTCTCCTGCTGTGAGGGGAGGGGGGGAGGAGGGCGAGAGTGCAGCTCCACCTCTGGCATCACGCCCTCCCTCCCTCCCGCATGGCTGCTTGAAACATCACTGGGCCACCCCAGGAATTTCTGAGTCAGTAGGTCTGAGTGGGGCCAGATAATTTGCATTTCTACCAAGTTCTTGGGTGGTCTGGGTCCTTGCTTTGAGAACCACTGTCATCATGGCAAGTACAACCCAAGTTCAAATCCCAGATCTCCCACTTATTGTCTGACCATGGGCAAGTTTCTACAACTCTGGGAGATCCAGTAGTGTTTTCTCTACAGAGAGAATAATGAACTCATCGGGCTGTTGTGAAAATTAATTAGCATCACAAAAATGCATAGTATTTACCAAACACAGATATTGCGCTTGCTATGTGCTAAGCACTTGCCAGCATCCTTTCCAAATATGAACTCATGTAATACCCATAACAGGCCTAGGAGGTGGTCCTCTTGTTTTCTTCCTTGTACAGAGAGGTCCTGAGAGGTTCCATCACTTGCCTGCAGTCCCATAGCTACTAAGTCTGTGGAGCTGGGCTGCAAGCCTAGCAGCCTGGCTACGGACGACACACGCTCCGTACTATAAGGGTTGTTGGAAAATAGTCTCTCCCATTTCCAGGGAGGCTAGGAATGGACCCTCCAAAGAGCAGAGACTGGTTTCCTGGTTTATAGAAAAGACAACTGTTTCATGACTACAGCTTGAAAATCACACGCTTGACCTCTCTTCTGATAACCAATATGGTCAGTTGGGAGTAGCTGTTTCTCTTTAAACTTCTCTGGCACCAGGGTTTATCATTGCTCAAAAGGAGGGTGCTTGAAAGAGGCCTGTGGGCTGAAGGCGTGTAGGAGGTGGGTTGCGGGTCAGTAATAAAAGTGGAGAGAGGTTTGCAGCTCCCCCGCTGAGGGCCTCAGGAGTCTGGCAGGCGGGCGGGTGCACAGGCACAGCCTAAGGAAGGGGCAGTGATGGACAGGGCGGGAGGGAAGCAAATAGTTTCAGGCTGGCCGAGTAACTGAAGCCGAGAGGGCAGGCAGTGGGAGAATTCCAGCTATGTCATGGGAAATGGCTATGGCCAGGGCTCTGATTAGCAGCCGACCACAAATCCCCTGGGACTCAGCCAGGGGTCAGGAGACTGGGGCGCCACTGGGATGCCAAATGGTTGCTGTATTTTATTTTCAGAGAAGAAGGAGGCGATTTCGACTGTTATCCCTTGATGTGAGTGCTGGTACTGCCAGGAGCTGGGAGCTGGGTGGGGATGTGGGAGTCAGAGGGAAGCTAGAAAAATCCACTTTTTATTCTAGGGAATGTAGAGGAAGGACCAGGCCATGCTTGTGAAGCTTGGCATGATCTCAGAGCTTTTTTGGCCATCATCTCTGAAGCGATTCTGCCCTTTCTTCTCTCTGCGAGGTGAGACATCAAAGTCTCTGGTTGCCATGTTAGAGACAGAAAAGGAAAAACTGACCTGGATTCCACAAAGTGTACATGGGATGGAACAGTGGGGCTTCTGGGAGACCGGAATTCACCAGTGAACCCCCACAGTCTGCCTGTTTGACATCTTGGGCTTGGAGTTGAGCAATCAGATAGAGAAAAATGAACTTTCAGAATAAAAAAGTTCAGTGCCATCCCTTAATTGGGATCTCAGGAAGAACAGGGTCAAGTCACTTGATTCATTCTTCTAGCATATCTCAAGGCCTGGCAATGAAGCCTTTATAAATGTTTGTTGAATGAATGAAGGTTCTGATTGATTATGTCCAAAAGGATAATAGATTCAAAAAGAATCTCCCCTAACTCTTTAGAAATGCCTGATGAATAAAAGCTTTCTATCAGCTCATCATGGTCCCACGTGACTGTGAATGGAAGCCTTTCAGCCAGGTTAAAGGGAATGAGAATAGCCTTTTTTTAGGGATTTCACTGGGTTTCACAATACACTGCTGAGGTACACATCCCAGACCCTAGAGTTTAATCAGATTTGCACTGGGAAGATGAGATGTGTGACCTTGGGAAAATCACTTAACTCCTATGAACAGTAGATTCCTTACCATTATATAATGAGGAAAATGATGGTACCTTCCTCCCCAGTTCATTCAAATAATCTCTGTGAAGGGCAGAGCACAGTGATAGAAACAGGAAGCATAACTCTGGTATCAGTGAGGATTATGTTCAACTGCAAGGAATGGAAAACACACAATAACTAGGTTTCTCTGAACCAAGAATTCATGGGGAGGAAGTCCAGAGTTCGTATAGCAACTCTGCTGTAACAAGTACTCAGAGAGACTGGTTGCTTCAGCTATTTATTCCATTATGCCTATGTAATGGCCTTACTCTTGTCGTCTAAGTCAATGTGGCAGCCATCAGATACATTTTCCAGGAGGCATGTGCCAGTGCCTTTTAAGGGAAGTAGTCACATAACACCCCTGCTTACATCACATTATTCTTTAAAAAAGAAAATCCATCAATCTCTGTCTTTTAACTGGTATACTTAGACCATTTACATTTAGTGTAATTATTGATCTATTAAGTCTGCTGTTTATATTCTGTTTGTTCTGCTTTTCATTTGTTTCTCTGTTTTCTTTTGCCTATCTTCTTGGTTATATGAGCATTTTTTTAAGAATTCCATTTGAGCCCTAACCAGTTTGGCTCAGTGGATAGAGTGTCAGCCTGTGGACTGAAAGGTCCCAGGTTCGATTCCAGTCAAGGGCATGTACCTTGGTTGCAGGCACATCCCCAGTGGGAGGTGTGCAGGAGGCAGCTGATTGATGTTTCTCTCCCATCGATGTTTCTAACTCTCTATCCCTCTCCCTTCCTCTCTGTAAAAAATCAATAAAATATATTTTTAAAAAAAGAATTCCATTTGATTCATCTATAGGGTTTTGAATGAGTCGTTTCATATAGCATTTTAGTGGCTTTTATAGGTATTGATTATATATACTTATCACATTCTACTGCTGTCGACAATTTACCAGTTTGAATGAAGTGTAGAAACTTTACCTCCATTTATGTCCCTTTACCTCTACAACTTATAATTCTTAAATACTTTTCTACATACATTGAGAACCACACCAGACAGTACAATAATTGTTGCTGCAACCACTAAATGTAACTTAAAAACCTTAAATGGAGAAGGAGATAAATTTAGTTATATTTTTACTTTACCCATTTTTTTCTGAAGTTCATTTCTTTTCTGTTTAAATAATTTATTTAAGCCATTTTTAAGGATATATTTGTTAGTGACAAATTATCTTGCTGTTTTTTTTTTAATCTAAGAATATCTTGATTTTTCCCTTTATTCTGAAGGATATTTTGCTCTATAGAGTTTTGGGTGGACAGTTCTCTTATTCAGCCTTTGAAAATATCCGTTCCACTTCCTTCTGGAACTCATGGTTTCTGATGTGAAATCATCTGTCATTTGATTTGTTTTTCCTCTCTGGGTAAGGTGGTGTTTCTCTCTCACTGCTTTCAAGATTTTTTTCCCCCTTGAGTTTTTAAATGTTTCACTATGATGTGTGTTGGCATGGATTTCTTTGGTTTTATTCTGTTTAAATCTGCTTATCTTGAATCTGTGGGTTTATATCTTTTTGCCAATTGGGGAAGTTTTCAGCTACTATTTCTTCAAGTACTTTTCAGCTCTGCTGTCTTTCCTTTCTTCTTCTGGGTCTTCAGTGACACAAATGTTAGATATCTAAGGCTCTGTCCATGTGTTTTTTCAGCCTACTTCCTCTCTGTTCATATCCGGTCATTTCTATTGTCCTATACTCAATCTTGCTGATTCTTTTCTCTGTCAATTTCATTCTGAATTTTTTATTTTGATATTTCTATTTTTCAGTTATGAGATTTCCATTTGGTACTTCTTTTGTCTTCAATTTCTTTGCTGAGACTTTCTAGTTTTTTATTTGTACCAAGCATGTTTTTTATTGCTCATGAAAGCATTTTTATGATGGCTGCTTTAAAGTCCACATCAGCGTTGGCATATTTTGTTTGTCTTTTCGAATTTAAGTTGTGGCAATTCTTGTTCATGGAAAGATGAGTGATTTTCTATTGAACATTAACATTTTGGCTATTATATAATGAGACTCTAGATCGTATTTAAGTCTTCTGTTTTAGCTGGCTCCTGACACTGCTCTGGCAGTGAGAGGGTGGCACTGCCTTGTCACTGCCAGGTGGGGGTGGAAGTCCTTATTCCCCACTTGGCCTCCATTGGTTCTTGGGGGATAGGGCTTCTTGTATGGCTGGATGAGAGTGGGAATTCCATCTCCCCACTAGGCCTCTATTGATGCCAACTGGTTGGAAGGGCAAGAGTGCCTCATTACTGCTCCCAGATGGCCTCCCCAACACCATGGGAGGCCTCATTACTGCTGGGCAGTGGTGAAAGTACTGACCTTCCCTCTGACTCCTCTGCCAGCACCCCTGTGTTTAGGTCATTGGTGGGGGCCACCTTGTTATGCACTACGAGGTGAGTCTAAAAGACCAGCTTCTACACATGGTTTCCGCTGACAGCATGGAGAGAGATTGCATTTCCATTCAGCAAGGATAGGTGACCTTTTCTGACACTACTCCAGTAAGGGGTTTGGGTGCCTTGGTAGACTGATGGGGATGGAAGTCCAGGTTCCCCACTCAGCCAATGCTGGTAAAGTTATAACTACAAGTTCTGTGGTCTTTGATAGAGTAGAGCAGGTATTGTCTGGAAGGCTTCTATTTGCTAGGCTGTCTCTTTTCTGCTCCTTTGACTAGTAAAGCAGGCTTTATTTGTCTGTGTTCATTAGCATATCAGGGCTGCTGGCTGCACCAGCATGAGTTCTGGAATATACGAGAAAAACAAACAAACAAACAACCCAAGGAACACACTACCTTGTCATTCCTCAGGTTCCACGTCTCCAGCCAGACTTTCTTCTCTCCACCTTTTGAGTCTTCTCATATTTGTTTCATAGTATGTCCAGGGCTGTAAATTGAACTATGTGGGATGAAGAAGGAAAATAGTGCTTCTATTCCACCTTCCTAGAAGTGGAATAAAGAAGATAGTTCATCACCCAGGCTAGGTGACTCAGTTGGTTGGAGCATCGTCCCATACACTGAAAGGTTGCAGGTTCTATTTCCAGTCGGGGCACATACCTAGATGGTGGGTTTGATCCCCCAGTTGGGGCATGCACAGAAAGAAAACAAGTTTCTCTCTCTTCGTTCCCCTCTATCCAAAATCAATAAGCATGTCCTTGGGTGCAGATTTAAAAAAAGAAAAAGAAAATAGTTACTCTATTCCATCATCCCAGAAGGTGATGTCCTCTATGCTGGTACTTCATCAGGAACCTCTATGGTTCTCACAGGGGAGATCCATTTAATATTTTGGGCCAAGGTTTGTCCATATATAAATCCACTTTAAATTCCCTAGTGGTTATTTGTAAAGATTCTGCCTAGTGCCCATCAGAATAGAGATGGAAAAGGCTCTCCACTGAACTATTGATGAAAAGCTGCTCTCAAGAGGAGGACACAGCCCAGGACAGGGCAGAGAAGGGATGTGGATGGACCGCCCCACCTCCACAGCTGAGAATCTTCTCCCCCTGCTGAGGCCGGGACCAGGCTGCTGGAGCTAGAGGACTGCTGACAGGCGGAAGCAGAATACTTGTCAGAGTAGCCACTGGGGGTGGGGATCAATCAGGACGTCCTTGATTCAGGTCATAAAGGCCATTAAATGGGATGCAGGTTGGCCTTCTGTGTGCATGCTTATGTGTACTGTGGCCTCTGTCTTAGAGGAAGCCGTGTTTACAGAGGTTTCCCTTTGCCCTTGTATTGCCTTTTCTCCGTGTCAGGAGGGAATGAGCTGGATTTAGTCACTGGTTTCCCCCTTAGCAGTCAGAAGAAAGACCTGGGCACTTACAATAATAAGCCCGACATACCCTGCAATGCTTCCTGAAGCTTGTACGGGCTAATAAATTAAAAGGTTCTATAGTCAAAAACATTTGAGAAATACTAGGTTAAAAAAGTTAGCTACGAACCTTTAATGTGCTATGTGCATTATGTAATCTGCAGTGTTTCCCAGATTTACCTGGTCATAGTTCCATTTTGTTATGGAGCGTATCCTGGGGAGACAGTTTGTGGGATAGGCTGCCGTAAACAAAGTTGAGTGTTTCATAGCTTTGAAGAGAAGTCACGATGTTCCTTCTAACCAAAGTGCACAAGCCAACTCCCTCCCCATTCATGCCCACCTCGGGGCCTTCGGAAAAGGCAACACCCATTTGCATCCGTCACTTGGACAGTTGGCTGTCTTCGTCAGATCTATGTCCCCAGAAAACCTTTATTTTAAAGGTGAGGAAAAGTCCAAAGACTCTGCCTTGGTTTCCCAAGAGTCAAGTCCCCCAAGTTACACAGGGATCCGGGCACTTCCCACCAAAGTGAAGACTAAGACCAATCTGCTTTCTGCCTTCTCTCAGTTGCAGCCCTGTACTCACATTAGAACTGAAATCTTTACTCATTTACGGAACATTTGCTTTAGTGATTTGATTTTACCTGAGACAAAAGGTTTCTACCATTAGCAGTCTGTGGGGCATTGAGGTTTTCAATAAATTAATTTCAGATCCAAATTGTTCGTGATGTTGCCTTATGTAAACGTGACTTGAGCCGGGAGAAAGGCTCCGATCGCTATCAGTTGCAGACACTGAGGTGTTGACAGTGGTTGGAACAGTCTTGCTTTGTCTGAGTAGGAATGCAACCTCCAAAGGCTGGTCACGTTGATAGAGAAGACTTGAGTGCATTGTCCTCTTGTCGAGGCAAATATGTGGACGTGCTTTGTAATTGGTCCTTATCTGACTCAGAGACACAAGGGGTGAACCGCTCACATGCCAGCCGCCGATCACTAGGTTACCGCTCATGCACGCTGTAGTTACTAGGTCTTGATGAAGTTTTCCGGCCAAAATGTCTGTCTTGAACTTTCTCATACTATTTAACTCTTAGAACTGATTTTTAGATGACTTCCTCTTTTAATGTTCCTAAGTAAAGCACCTTTTTTTCCCATGAGGAATGGCCAAATGATTTGGACTGAGATTGCCTTGAAGGTTAATTTGGAAAAGCCTTGCTGAGTGTATATATTCAAAAAGAATGTTCCAACGAATCATGCTCATTTCTTCTGATTCTCATTGGCAGTTTGCTACAGATTTCAAAATAAATTTTAGAATTCCCAAATGCCGACAGCACATAATTAGTATAATAGTTAATATTTATTGTGTACTTTAAGGCATCCTATCCTTTCTATTCATTATCACATTAAATCCCCTCAGCAACACCAAGAGGATATCTTGATCTTGCAGTGAGGAAACTGAGTCATAGAGTGACTGAGGAGCATGGTCAAGGTCGCACAGCCAACTGAGCCCTAGGGCTGGGATCTGCAGCTGTCAGTCTAAGCCCAGAGCCTATGCTTCCTCTCAGGACACGCCGGGCCTGGCCTCCTTCCCAGCTGTGAGGTGAGACAGGCAGGCGGGGCTGGACCTAGGAACCTGGGACCAGGCCGAAGAGGCAGAGGCATGCTCAGCGGTGGGTGACGGCAACAGGCAGAACCAGGGGAGTGGAAGCAATGGCCTCGGGTAATGCCAAGGAGCTGTCATCCCGGGGGCAGAGGCGGGTAGTTAAATTGGGAGCAATGGGAGCAGGACAAAGGTATGAAAAGTGAGGAGTCTGTGTTACCCAGAGGTCTCAAAATCTGGCACCGTCAGGGGACTTGGTCAAGCTGGTGGGTAGGGTCAGAGGCAGAGCCCCCAAGTGAAGGGACACAGGTGCCGCATCATTCATCTTGATGAGGTCAGGCCAAAGGAGAACTTTGAAACCAAGAACCAGAGTCCAGGATGGAGATTGAAGGCCAGGTAAATGATGGGGAGTCCCAGCACATGAGGCAGAAATCCCAAGATCCTCTGCCCAGTGATAATTCACTCCTAACATTGATTCAGGACAAGCCCCGCAGGTAGAATGCAAGCAAGCTATGCCCGACACAGCCTGTCCTGGAGCCAAAGAGAAAGCCCAGGCCCGGCCGTTTCCAAAAAATGCCAAGTGTCTGAATACTGTCTGACAGTCTGTTAGTGGAGATGGGAAAACAGCAGACTTGGGTGTTGCAATACCAACTAGCCCTTCACTCAAATGGAACTGCTGCCTCAGTTTACAGGGTACAACATTTGTCAGAGACGGGAATTCACCAAGGGTCCTGCAAATTCCCCAATATAATGTCCATTGCTTTGTAAAGTCTGGAAGTTGGATGTGAAATTTTTGGACTTCAGGGGCTATTCAGAGAGAGAAAAATCACTGTCCATTTTCCAAATATTGGAAACTTGCTCTGAGTCAGAGAAGGGTTAGGGTCCTCCTGCCCCCCTTCTGGGTCCCTGTGGAGGGGTGGGCCATGTAACGTGATGGGAAGCAACTTGTCAGTATTCAGCCGTGAGGTCTGAAACCTGGCGCACATCAGCAAAGTGAGGCCTCACCCAGCACACACCGGAGGAGGCGGGAGCTGGGTTGAAATCAGAGCAGGGAAGACTGGGGACCTCAGTGCCTCAGAGGTATTTTTAGAAGCTTTTAACCTGGAAAAGGGAAAGTGCCACCCTTCTGGAGACATGAAGCTGAGAATGGCAAAGAGCTAAACCAGGCTCATACCTAATTTGGGGGAGGCTGCTCCCCTGGGGTTCTGGTGGGAGTGCCTGTTGCTATGCTCTGGGAATGTGGCCTGCAGAGGATGACTGTGATCCTCGCCGCCCCACCCCTCTGTTTAGCCTGAGACCAGGACACCAACAGTGTCAGGGAAGGAAATAATTATTCCCTGTATTTGTCACTGTGGCTTAGAAAATGCACAGATGGATTTCGTATCTTTGATGGCACTGGATACAATGGGCAGGCCTGTTGCCCTCGCTGTTCTGATGAGGATCTTGAGGTTCACAATACACAGCAGTGCGGGAGCCGCTCAGCCCTGCACTGACACTCTCAGCCCCTACATCAAGCATGTCAAACTCACAGCCCACGGACCACATTTAGCCCACAATGAATATTGTTGCAGCTCAGCCAATATAATGGTATGTAAGAAACATTTTAATAAAAATTTAAATTTTGTAACTTAATTTTTACATTATCTTGTTATACATAATTATTAATAACAAACTACAATGTTCGCTAATGACTGATTACTATGATCATATGGCATTCATTTCCCTTACGTGCCTTATGCGCAGGCACACCATTTCTCTCCACTAATACTAGCAGCAAATATTTTAGCAGCCGATTGCCACGTCATTAGTCTTGTACTGACTTGTTTGGTGTGCGCAACAGGAAATATTTCGCTTTCAGAGAACAATAAAAATAGGTTTATTTGCATTATGCTTACTAATTTGTGCAGTTATTCAGTGTCTGGCAAGCTAATGTTCAAGAAAAAATAGTAATTTTTATTAAAATGTTCTATTATTTTATGTTAACGATGACTCATTTACTTTAGCCCTTTGTATTCAGTATGTCTCTATTGAAATAAACCTGTTTCTATGAAAATTGAAGCTTTTGCTTTTTTGTGGCCCATGTAAACTTAAACCTTATTCATTTGGCCCCTGTTCGCCTTTGAGTTTGACATGCTTGCCCTACACTCAGCACAGAAGGTAAAAAATAACATAGTTAAAATGACTCTGAAAAATAACACAACTCCCCACCCCCCGCCAAGCGCTGGGCCCCCCAGAATTGGAAGAGGTCAGTTTCTTCAGCGGACTGCCCCCTCAAAGAGTGTGCTTGCGTGTAGACGGTATATGTTATGAAAAGAAGGAAGTTTCTTGATGCTTGGTATGCTCAGATGCATGCACGTGAGAAGCCGGTAGGAGTGGCACCTTGGGTTCCCCTTGCACACTCACCGGGCATTTGCCTTCTGAGTGGTGTGGCAGGTGACTATTTTAGTTGTTGGCTTTCTCTCTCCTCTTCTCTGTGACAAATGCACGTAATTGAATCTGCCCGATTTGAATGAGCGTGCACTGTAAGTTGCAGAGCCCACTTTCCAGCCAAGGCCCCCTGAGTTCAAATTGAGGGCTCCTCATACCGCTGTCATGGGGCCTCCCTTGGTCCAGTGTTGCCTGGCCAAGGGAACTGCTGTCTGCTGGCCATTCAGTCATAATAACGGCAACAACCACAGGTACTGAGATCTCATCTTGAGCTGTTTGTTACACATGCTTTATCTGCTTTGTTCCTTAAACAAGTCCCAGGGAGGAGCTTTGATGATCCCCAATTTATAGATAGGGATGCTAAGGCACAGAAGATTGAGCAAGGTCACTCAGCTCAGAAGAGCCACAGGCATCTCCCAAGCACATGCCCTTAACCACTGCTCGTCTGCCGCGCTCTCACCCCTTTTCCTGACCACTGGCATATGCTGTGAGGGGGGCTAGACCTTCAGAGACTAGAAGGAGCAGACCTGAGCACCTTATCCTGGGCTTCCTCGCTTGTTCAAGATCATGACCCTGGGAAGTTTGCAGCCAGTGACCCTGTCATCTGACTAAATAAAGTTCCCAAGGAGGATGACCCTGATGCCAAGTGAAATCCTGGCCAGCCCCCTTCTGCCAGGGCTGACAACATTCAGACGCTGCCCCATACTGTACCTCCGAGAAAGCTCATGCAGTCCCTGACAGGAGGGCTGCCCCAGCATTGATTCTCCTCCTGCCAAAGCTGTCATTCCGGGCTGACTGTTAAAGTGAGCCAGCTCTTTGGAGTGCCGCACCTTCAGTGTAATGGGCCATTAGAACCCGCGCCCAGTGGGATTGTGGATGGAGCTCAGGGAAGTGTCAGAAATGAGGGCAAGAGGTTTGATCCCAATAAAGGGGGACACACAGCCGTGCAGGGTGGAGCAAATACACTCCCAGGCAGTGAAGGGCTGCAAATGGTGCATTTAATGAAATAGCCACCTGCTGTACTGAGAGAGGTGGCCTCAGCTAGGCAGGGAGCCACCGGCTCAGTGGGAAGCCAGGGGTGACTGCTGCCTCCATTTAAAACATTGATCCCAGTGTCTCTCGCACTTAACCTTCTCCCGCCCTCTCAGCCCTGACTCCTTGGCTGCACCTGGCTTCCAAGTCCCAAGTTGTGTTGCTGGGTTTCTTCTACTGCTGGACGTCTCACATCCGGAAGTCCAGCTGCAAAATGCTCAGGCACCTCTCTCTTGAGGGCAGGAAAGGTTTGAGTTTTGCTTTCTGCAAACTGCTGGGAACTTAATTTCAGTAGATGTTTCCAGCACCTCTGGCATGAGTTCAAATTGCCAAGTCCCAATGCCATATGCAAGGGTAGTTCTTTAAGAATGACCAGTGATTTATGGAGTGACAGCTGGACACTGCTCTACATCCCCAGGGCCTTCGGAGAAGGGTAGATCGGACCCGTCTTGTTCAGAGGGGAGCTTTTTTCAAGGTCACAAAGCCTCAGTAATGACCAAGAACAGAAGCCAGGTCACCTGATTCCCAGGCCAGCCCTCTCACGGACTACATCCTGGTACTTGCATAGGCACAGAGGCGGCAGAGTGGCTAGAAGAGGCACTACTGTTCCACCCAACCCCTTACCTCCCTATGTGAGAGGGTGTGCCTTTGGGAAGAAAAAGTGTGTGGGGCGGGGGGGGGTGGATGGGAGTACCATAGGAAATTTTTCTTTGAACTCAGCCTGGGACAGAGATAACTTTTCTTTCCTTATTTAGACCTTTGTTTAGACCCAAGTGTCATCTGCTTGTCCCCAAGAACCTGCACAGCCTCACAGCTTTATCTTACTTTATATTTAACCTCATTAGCCATTTGCAGGCCTTGCCTGGACCAAATCATAATGGCAGACACACAAGGCCAGGGGCCCTGATGTTTATCTCTGCGTGGAGTGTCTGGTGTAGTAATTAACTTTGAGGTCTTGAATACAACAGGATGTGGGAGGAAAATCAGAAAATCCCTTGCTAGTTTGCAGAAGTCTTTATAAAACAGAAACCAGTTATTTATTTGTTGCTTGTATGAGGGATATTTACAACATACAATTGCACATTAACATGTAACGAAAAAGAACCTGGTTTTGGCATCTAACTGCCAGGTTTGGAATCCGAGTCCCTGGCTCCACGATCCTGGGCGAGTAACTTCTTCTCTCAGAGCTACAGTTTCCTCACCTGTAAACCAGGAATGACAGAGTTAAATGAGAGCTGCCATGAGACCACTTGGCACTGTCCCTGGAGTACCGCAGGTCAGCAAGAGTAGGGAATCCTGTCTAGCCTGCTGCACCCTTGTGCCTACAGCTCCGGTTTCCTGGCGATCACCCCGACTCAGGAGAGAGTCCGTTAGAATCTGATGGTGAAGGGAGTGCCCCAGGACCTTCGTATGCTGGGACATCATTGCATAATCATTTTGCAGTACTCATGGCCTTGATCGTTCAGGTTGTGCGGTATCAGACAATTTGCTCCTCTTCCCTTTCTCAGACACAAGCAAAAGTTGTTAAAACTGGCCCCTTTAAGCTCCCAGTTTCTTTGATTCTAAGGACTTGTGTTCATAGCCACTAGAGGGTGCCCCAGGGGCCTCTGGGGGCTGGGCCTCCTACTGATCCACAGAGAAGTCAAAAGTCAGTGACTGTAGAGCCCTCCAAGGGAAGAGCCAGGCTGCAGCACAGATGACACAAACAGAGTTTCGGAGCTGGAATTAATAAAGGAGTCTTACCCCATGGCCACAAAAAGCCTGTGCTGTATTCCTTTGTGAGGTTAGGCAGTATCTTTTTCTAACAAGACCAGTTAAAGTGATTTTACCCCCAAACAATCATTGAGTACAAAATGCCTTTCTTTAAGCAACCAAATAAAATCTGTTAGTATCATTTCCTCTTAATTTGTCATGAAATTAGCGTTTGATTAGCATTTCCCAGGCTATGTTTTTTTTATTCTGTTTTAGGAGGCTAGATGGCTGGTGGCTGAACTTTAGAGTTAGAGCTGCCTGACTTCAAATGCTGCTTCCTCCACTTCCCAGCTATTTAGCTTCCTGATGGTCGGTGTTCTCCTCTATAAAGTGGGTATAAAGAGATTCTTTTGAAGGACTTTTGTGAATAGTAGATGTATGGTGAGACCGTGTTGGGCTATAGCAACTTTCTAATAAATGGCAAATATTATGATTAGTTGGATTTTTATTAAATGACAATGTTAGTCACAAACTCCTTGGAGAGCAGCAACTTAGGATTTTAAGAATATAATTAAATGTGTCAGCTCTACCACTGCCACAGTTTAAATTTGATCCATCCTATTTCCTTGTTAAGCGGTTATTAGACTGCTTAAGAAATATATGTTTTATATAGAGCAACAATGCCAAATCACAATTAGTGACAATTTTTATACCACACAAAACAGAGGTTGGGAACTATTTATGCAAGATGACAACAGCCACCGAACTGTGTACAAAGAAAATATTGTGCCTTCCTGGCCATTTCTAACATTTCAAGTCAAGGTGTTGCATTTAACTAATCTCTGGAAGGTTTAATCTCAGACTTATTAAGAGCATTATTTTGTGAAAGCAAACAAACAGCTCTGCTGGCGGCACCAAGCATGTTTATTCCAAATCGTTAATTAAATTGTGTCAGTTCCTGCCCTGGAGCTTTCAGGCTATTCTGTTTTTCTACCCATGTGGACATTTTGTCATCACTCATTTTTATTTCCTCTCTGGCCTTTTAAAAAAAGAGAGAGAAGCTGAGCAACAGCCCAAGCATGTGTGTGGTTGGAGCATTTTGCAAAGTTAAATACAGGCCCAGGACTGGCTGCAGGGATCATCTCCATTTTTCAAAACCTTCTGGGGTTTTCCAGAGACATCAGAACACGCCTAAATGATTCTGACCCTGAACATGGGCGGCGGCGTGTCCGAGGCTTGGAAGACCCTGGCCGTCCCTGGAGCGTGGAGCTGTGTGGAAGCAGGTGCAGAGACTGGGACCTGGGTACCAGGAGATGTGATGGGTGTCGTCCAAAGCTGCTAACCCACATCTCTTCCTGTTTCACTCTGATCTGCAAAAACAGGCAGGATGTACCAGCTGAGGGTCTTTCTCTGAGAAACACAGGGCTCTCTTCTGGCTTTAGGAGTCCAGGGTGCCAGCCCTGGGTCAGGGAGGACACGAGGCAGAGGGGGAGGCTCATGCCTCTGCTCGCTGGCTGGAATGGATGGTAAGTCAGCATCGGGAGGACATCCAAGGCCGGGGAACACTGGACTTGGGGTCAGCTGGACCAGACACCCTCCGCTAAGAAGCAGGAGGCTCCGGGTCTCTCCACTCTCCCACTCTGGCTGCTCCAAAGCAGGTTAGAAAGAAAAGGGCAGCGGTCCAAGGACTCTCAGGCTAGTCCACAGACAGATACGCACTTGTTAGGCGTACTTGCACACGGGCATCGGACATGTGTCCAACCTCACGGAGCTGTAATCCAGATGGGTAATAACAACTGACAGTTACTGAGCACTCCCTATGAGTCAGGCACTGGGCTAAGGAGCTTCCCTGTATTAACTGCAAGCAACTCTGTGAGGAAGGCGCCATCATTAACTCCATTTTACAGACAAGAAAACTGAGGCACAAAGAAGCTACGCAAGTTGCCCAAGTCACACAGCTAGTAAGTGGCTGCTCGGGGATCCTGCTGCATAAAAAGACAATGTATTAGTATCATGCATTAATGTATATACATGTATATGTATTTTTTATACTAGCTTTGCAAATGTACGTGCCAAGTTAGGCCTGAAAACCCGGAGGGCTATAGAGGTTTCAAGGAAGAAACGGTCTCCATGAGGTGGGTGTTTGGCACAGGTGTCATAAGACGCGGGGTGCACCAGTTGGGTTTGGAAGAATTACCAACATGAAGAAAAGCGGGGAAAGAGTTGGAGAGAGTCGTGCAGGTGGCTGTGGAGGCAGGAGGAGCTGGGGTGGTCCAAGCAGGTGGGCAGTGGACGAGGGTAGGTGAAGGGCAGGAGAAGGCTTGGGCCCTGTGGAGGGCCTTGAACTTCCAGCCACTGTCAATCCAGAACCAGGGGAAGGGAAGTCATTAAAGCCCTGAGCTGGCGGAGTCCTGCAGGGCCCAGGCTCCATCAGGGCAGTAGATGCCCTCGTCCTGAGACGGAGACTGCCATTAGTTAGCAGGGTCACGGGCCACCCACTGCATCCCTGGTGCTTCCACAGCCGCCAGTGTGCGCTGGAGAGGGAATATGGTTTGGGGGTAGGAGCCAACGCCCGGGTTTGTTCCGATTCTGCCACTTGGCTATGTGTCCTTGAAGAGCGGCTCTGTCTCTCTGTGCCTCGGTTTCTCTGTGCTGTGGAGTGAAGTGGCTGCGTTCCTCATGGGGCTGTAGGAACTGAGTGCCTGGGTGTAGTAGGTCTTCATTGTCAGCTGTGACAGCTTCTCTTGTCATCCTTGCTGCTGTTGTCATCTCAGCTTTGAGGCGGGAGCATTATTCCAGAGCCCAGAGCACGGCAGGAGCAGACTGCTTGGGAGTGTGCAGGTGTATCCTGTTCCCTTTGTTTCTCAGTCCTCTAAGGTCATGCGCTCTCCTAAAGGGTGACAGGGAACCCAACCCATGTAGCCTGGCCACTTGGCTCTGAAGAACTTGTCGCAGCCTTGTTCCCACAAAGCTGGTTACAGGTGTGCTTCCTCTAACCCAGAGACACTGGGCAGGGGGGAGTCACTGCCTGCAGCTTCGGGCTGTGCGACATCTGCACACTGTGCCTCAGGAGCGGTGCTGCCCGGGGAGGGTTGCCACACAGCGCGATGGCTTTCCTGGGAAGGCGCTGGACCTGGTGGGCATGGAGCAACACTAAATCGTATTTCCTCTGCTGTCGGGGAGACAGGAAACTCCAAATTGGACTCTAATGAACTCTGCAGGAACGATGGGTTTCTCCAGCCTGGCAGCTCGGATCAGAGCTAAGGAGGTGTCACACAGCCTCGAAAAATAATTACAGCCCTAACGACAATGCCTGCAAAGCCGGGCTCCTGACGGTGCACCTCAAACAAATGTGTTTCTCCTTCCTCACAAGGTTCGCTGCCCTTAATTGCTACCCTGCTTCATTAAGGGGCAATTAATTTTGCAACTGGGTTTAAAAAGGAGGTAATTATAAGGCAAGGGCACAAAGCCCGTGGTTAAACATAATCAGCTGGATGTAAAAGGTGTTCCCTGGCGGATTAAAGAGGAAGGGTGAGAGGGAGCGTGTGTCCCGGGCGGGCAACGTTTTCCTCCTTGGCTTCTCTGTTACAGGGTCCTGTGTGGGACAGCCCGTCCTTCTGGGCCAGGTTACAAGACTTGGCATCTCATAGGTCTTCGATTTTGAGGTTTTGTCCAGTGGACCGTCTCCTGCCATAGAAGTTGAGGAGGAGACTCTGCCAGGCTCAGCGGTGGTGGGCATGGCTCCCCAAAGGGACCAGACCCCTCCTAGGGGTCTTACATGTGAGGGGACCTTTCATTCCAGCAGCATCCTCGGCGCACATCCATTCATTCTCTCCTCCTTCATCAAATGCATGTGTGTGGAAAGCTTGCTAGACTCTTGGGATAAAATAGTGAGCCCGACAAGGATGTCCCATGCCTTCGGAGTTAGCATCAGATGGGCTAGGGCAGTGGTTCTCAACCTTCTGGCCCTTTAAATACAGTTCCTCATGTTGTGACCCAACCATAAAATTATTTTCGTTGCTACTTCATAACTGTAATGTCGCTACTGTTATGAATCGTAATGTAAATATCTGATATGCAGGATGGTCTTAGGCGACCCCTGTGAAAGGGTCGTTTGACTGCCAAAGGGGTCGCGACCCACAGGTTGAGAACCGCTGGGCTAGTGGGATGTGGGTGAAATAATAACCCAGATGTGTCATTAGAAGCAGTAAAACACGCTACACAGGAAAGGGTCTCGGGCAGCGGAAACCGGGGCCATCAAAGAGGTCAGGGAAAAGGACCCCAACAAAAGGACCTCTGAGGTGAGATCGGGACTGGACCTCCTTTAGCCTGGTCAGCGTGGCAAAGAGGAAGGAAGGGCTCTAGTCTCTGAGACAAGAGTGAGCGTGATACCTTCGAAGGACAGAAAATGCAGGACCGTGGACTAGAGCGCAGAGGGAAAGGGAGTGAGTGTCCCAGGTAATGGGCAGCAGCTGGGAGCTCCCCGGACCTCGGTTTTCCCACCCATGACATGGAAATGGTACTGCCTTCTCTTGTCTACACCACAGAGTGAGAGATCGGCTTTGTGGCTGTGTTATCTGTGCAAGTGTTGACTGAGATCCTGCCGGGCACCAGGCTTTTTCCCTACAGTGAGATCACAGTCCTCAAATTAATGCTACTATTTAATGCTGGCAACGTGAGATAGCAGGATCGTCTGCTTTGATATGTCTGTATTATCTCCCCATATTTTACCATGTACTTATGTGATTTTGCCTGCGAACCCACTCTCTCACACAGACATGCACACGCACACGCACACACGCAGACACACACACACATCCATATTGTTTATGCAAACAAAATTGAAATCATACTGCCGCAAGCTAGTGATGGGGTTAAGGCATGGGCTTTGGTGTCAGACTGAGTTTATATCCTGGCTATACTAATCGCTAGCCACATAACCTTGACAAAGGTACTTAACCTCTTTAGGCCTCGTTCCTACATCCGCAAAAGGAAGGGGAGAGTGCCTGCTCATTGATGGTGTTTGGATTAGATGAGACAATGCACAGAAAGCCCTTAGCAAACTGTAACCCCTCAGTAAATAGCAACAATAACAATATCGTGCACCTAGTAGGTGCTCAATCAATGATATCATAGTTCCTCGAAAGGGTGTTAGTAAGAACTCTTTGGGATAAAGAAGCAGAGAGATACAAGTTACACAAAAATGGGGACTTACTGGCTATTAGGAATCATTCCCTCTTCCTTTCTGCTTCTTTCTGCATCTCAGCTTCCTTCTCCCTGGGGAGAATAGACTTTCTTTTCTCCTTTTCCTTTATTTTTTTAAGACCTTATATTTTAGAGCAGTTTTAGGTTTATAGCAATATTGAGAGGCAGATACCAAGATTTCCCATCTACTCCCTGCCCCCCCCACACACACACCACAGCCTCCCCCATGATCAACATTCCCCACCAGAGTGGGACATTTGTTACACAGGATGCACCTACATTGACACGTCATTATCACCGGAAGTCCATAGTTTACCTTAGAGTTCGCTCTTGGTGCTATACATTCTGTGTTTGGACAAACGTACAACCTGCCCCCAGCAGCATGGGGTCATTCAGAGGATTTTCACTGTGGATGGGCTTTCTCTGCATAGCAGAAGAGGCAATCTCCTGAGCCCCAAAAACATGTGCTTCCAGCTCCAGTTTGAACAGTCTCCCGTTTGGACTCTCATGGGCCCTGCTGGGCACACATGCCTGTCACCTGGACCAATTGCTACGGCCTTCAGCTGGGGTGGATTGAGGGGTGGGTGCTGGGGGTGGGAGCAGTGTTTTCCATGGAAGGTGGGTGGTTTAGCAGAGACACCCCCTGAGGGCCCATGGTCAGAGTGCCACGCAGGCTCAGCCCATGGGTGCTCTATGCCTGACTTGTCCAGTCATGTGGGCTTCGAGGAGAAGTGCTCCGTAGTTGACTCAGAACCTAGACGGTTCATGAGTCCCAGTCTGCACTGTCTCGGAGCTAATGAACTGCTTTGCCATTTCTCTCTGTCCCTGGGCTGGATCCAGTGGGCAGTGACCCAACACCCCAGTGATTTGTGGGCCTGAAGGAGGAGGGGAGAAGCTGATTATGGAGTCAGCAATTACTCTGCCCAAGCCCATGCCTGGCAGGGCCTTATCTTTATTTATAGCTGGCTGAGCCTCCCAGAGCCCAGTTGTTGCCCTTGAGTGACTAGTGCACTGCAGTTTTAGTTCATAAAACACTGTTTGTTTATAATCCTTAACGGATTCTGTTTTATTAAAAGAGAAGGCTCCATCCAGAGTATAAATAAAGTTAACTGGTTAAGTTTTAGTTTATGTTCACAGTGAATGTGCAATGGATGGGCACTCACCACAGAATTATGCACACTGATGACCTGACTTTATTACAGGAACTTTTTAAAGGTCTCTATGGCCTGGACAAAAGCTTTCCCAAAGAGGGCAGAGGGTGGAGGTGGAGGAATCTAAGCTCCTAAACTCAGCTTCGAGGTAGTGGATTTTTTTGTTTTTGTTTTTGTTTCTGTTTGACAATATAGCATGCAGTGCAGAGTTCTGTGATCTGGGGGATGGAATTGGGGTAGACCTGAGTCTACTTGTACGAGAGAGAGAGAGAGAGAGAGAGAGAGAGAGAGAGAGAGAGAGAGAGAGAAAGAGAGAGAGAGAGAGAGGTTACAACTCAAGGGGATAGTGAAGGCTTCTGGAACAGGTGGCATTGAGCTGAGTCTAAAGGGATGGGTCAGGTTCTAACCAATACAGAAGCAAAAAGAAAGGAAAAAGGTAATGAAATTCGTGGTGAAGGGAAGGATTGGGATTGCCTAGGATATTGCAAGAGGCTCAGTTTGCAGAGGACATGAGGATGACACAAGGGAGACTGGACTCGAGAGTGGGCTCCTGCCAGACACCGTGGCCAGATCCAGAGGGTGTTAGACTTGACTTAGGAGGCAGCGGGGAATGCTGATGTTTTGAGTGGGGGAGGGGGATGGTTGAAGTAACCTTTGGCCTACATGACTCTTCCAGCTGTTACTACCCCTCAGAAATGGGTCTTCCCTGAACCCTGCAGAACAGCCCTGCATGGCTCTCCCGTCCGCCCCTCACCCCACCGCCCTTCCCTTCCTCTGGTCTGGGGGTGGCTCCAGCCCAGGTGGAGGTGCTCGCAGATTCCTGCACCAGGAAGGAGAGCCCAGTGCTGGCACTGAGGAGGGCGGTGGGCGGTGGCAGCGGGCCAGCCACCTCCCTGCTGAGGCATGCTCACTGCACTCACGGTGTTTGAGCTGCGGTTAATATATCAATATTTGCTCGGGAGGGTATTTGGCTCGGAGCAGGTCCCTGGGACGCCGGCAGATAGATTCTTCCCTGTAGCAGTCTTCGATTTTTGGCACAGCCGGAGGGGTTGCTAGCTGCTGACAAGAGGCAATGGGAAAAAAAGCCCCGCTTCTCCCACGAGCACTTGAGTCTCACGACTTGGCACGGTATGACGTTGTCAGTGCCTCGTGCGGTCCCCATCACTCACCGTTGACCAGAGTTGCTCACTCACTCCACCTCCTCTAGAATTTGCTCCTATTCCCACCCCTCAGCGGGAAGCCCCTGGAGGTCAGGCTAGTGCTAGGAGGGGTGGAGCTTGGTAGCTGAGAGCATGGGCCCAGGCTGCTGGGATGAGCCCTACTCTCTGGCTAGAGGCACACCCTGAGCAGGCTCCCTGCCCTCTCAGGGCCCCAGACATCCCTCTGGGAGGGAGGAGGAGGAGGACAGAGGAGCTGTAAGGATTAAACAACGTCATACACGCAAAGCAGTTAGCAAAACGCCTTGTGCGCAGTAAATTCGCAGTAAAGGTTGGCTGTTAATCATTGTTTTCATCCTTCAATAAATATCTGGTGACTCTTGGATCCTATCACATGCCCCAAGTTTCTCAAGGATGGGACTGCGCCCCTGATTTCTTCTATAGTTCTCTGTCTCTCTTCTAACAGCACAGTGGGGGGTGGGCAACCGGGGGGGGGGGAGCCTCAGGAAAGGCTCCCTAAAATCTGCACTGCGTTGCAGAAAAAAACTGATCTCCCTCTTTCCGCAGGGTGCTACATCAGAGGCTGGGGTCTGGGACAGGGCTCGTTGGTGAAAATGCAGGAGGACGCTTCTGTCTGTGATCTGGTTGGGAAGCAGCTTTGCGGACTAGAGGCAGGCAGCAGTTCTAAGTGATCAATCGATCAGTTGTGAACAATGTGTTCCTTAGAATACTATCGAAGCTTTCAAATGGTTAGTTTAAAAATTAGAACAATTCCCCCCCATCATGGTGTCACGTAGGGCCCTTTCCACCTGGAGCATTCTCTTGACTTGCAAGCCAGGGACTGCATAGCAGCTGGGGTCCCAGCTTTGGCGTAGCCCTGGGTATGCCCATGCAAGTGTGTCATGCATGAGGGCATTCAACAGCAAGTGTGGAGCCACGTGGGTTGGGAGGGGGAGGGGCATGCTCTGCAGTTCACGGGACAAGACTAAGGCGCACAGGTCAGGACAGAGCAGCCACAGTACAGGAACCTCGGCTCCAGGCTCTGCTGTAAGCACTTGATGTGCACGCCCTCATTTAATCTTGTCAGCAATTCTGAGAGGCAGGTGTCTTAGCTCACATTCCCTAGAAGCAGAGCCGGAGCTTTTGCAAGCAACTGGATGAGGAAGTGCCGCAGGAGAAAACCTTCAGGAAGTGAGGGAAGCAGGGCTAGGACAGGGGAGGGAGCCAAACAAAGACGTGGCTGCAAAAAGCTAGCCTCAGCCCCATCCATGGGAGTACTGGCATGTGAATGGCACCACAGACCTGTTCTCACCAGTGGCAGCGGGGCTGGGCTTCTGTTCTCTTGTGTCAATCAGTCATTGGCCATCAGTCACACCTCCCGGGAGAAGATGGGGCATAACTTCCCCCACATGCCTTTCTGGGAGAGGAACTCCCCTATTCCAAGGCAGCCTTGAGCTATGAGCACCCAAACCTCATGGCATCTGGAGGACTGTAAGGGAGGATTGGATGGGACACCAACAGCCTCCATTAGTACAATTCATAGACCCATTTTACAGATGAGGAGACTGAGGCCTACAGTGTTTATGTAATCTGAGAGTGGTGTCTTAGCAGGGCCTGAGCTTTTGCATATGATTGGCTGTGTAGAGCCAGGAGTCAAACCCAGGTGTCTATCTCTAGTGCCTTTGGTCTGTGCCCCAGTCAAGGGCCAAATAAGAGCAAGTAAACCAGAGCTAGAGGAGACATGAGCTCAGGAGGCCTGGAAACAAAGTTAAAGGTCATGAGAGGAGCCCAAGGGGCAAGATCATAGTTTAGGCTTCTGTGGTGTAACCAACTCATCCCACTGTGCCCAGGACTTTCCCCATTTGGGCTCTCAAAGCCCCACATCCAGGGCCTACTTAGGGGATGTGAGTGAGAGGAAGCAAGCCAGAAAAAGCCCCTGGCAGGAGGGTATCCTGGCCGGGAGCTGAGCAGAGAGGGTGGTCTGAGATCCAGGGTGGGCTAATGAGAGGCGAGGCTTGGACGGGTTGGAGCAGGGGAGGGGAGTCAGTTACCAGCCCCCTGAGGCCTCCTCGGGGAGCCTGCCAGAAATAGATACCCTCCTCCAGCCTCCCGCTTTGAAGCAGGCTGTTTTGCTGTGTGTGCGCGGAGGGTGGGAAGGGGGCAGAGAGAGAGAGAGAGAGAGAACATTTGTTTCAGTCCAATGAGTAAATGTCTTGTTCGGTTCCTCGCCCATCCACAGATAGGGCTGGGCTAGGTAAGATGGGCTCCTGAGCTCTGTAAAGGCCTAGATGTATATAAGCTATGCAATATATCTATAAAATAAACATATGTATATGTGTACATAGACATGTACTCATGCATGTCCACATGCATGTCCACACACACACCTTCTAGCCAGAAAAATAAATGTGATCTCTACCCTCTAGATCAGCGGTTCTCAACCTGTGGGTAGCGACCCCTTTGGCGGTCAAACGACCCTTTCACAAGGGTCGCCTAAGACCATCCTGCATATCAGATATTTACATGACGATTCATAACAGTAGCAACATTACAGTTATGAAGTAGCAACGAAAATAATTTTATAGTTGGGTCACAACATGAGGAACTGTATTTAAAGGGCCAGAAGGTTGAGAACCACTGCCATAGATGCTTAGAGTTTTATGAGAGAGGTAGACATTAAAGAAACAAAAACACAAACTGACATATAAAATTTTAGTAGAGTGTGACCGATGCCGTGGGGGATGCAAGCCCAGAGCTCTAGTAGAGACCTGCTGGGGCAGGGGTCAGGGCAGGGCCTACTTTTTATGGTCAGAAAGGTCTCCCTGAGGATGCAAAACGAAAGTCAAGAGAATCAGCCAACTACAGAGGAGTGGGTGTTGGAGGGCAGGAGATGGAGGAGTGGAGGAGGAGTATTTTGAGCAAAGGGAGCAGCAAGGATAAAGACATTGGGTCAAAGAAGACTTGAACCTGAACGGAAAGAAAGCCAGTGTGGCTGGAGCAAAGGGCGGGGAGAGGCCTGAGCCGGTCACAAAGCGGCATAGGAGCCCATTGGGCTTCATTCCCAGGTCAGTGGGAGCCACTGGAAGATCTTAACACAGGTGTGTGACACGATCTGATTTATGGCTTAAAATGTCCTCTTGGCTACTCTGTGTAGAGGAGATGGAGGGGCAAGTGTGGAAAGGGAGAGGTCAGGTTGTTGTTGTTTTTTTTGTCTGCAAAGCCTCTGGAGGGAGACCAGTGGATCTGCCTTCACGGTGGCCCAGAGCTTTGCACACTTAGAGAGACTGCATTATTAATGAAACATTTGCATCTTAGAAAACAATAAAACAGGCTGCTACATGTAAAAATTAAGTAACCCAATTTGTTTTAGCAGCTTGCGCTCTAGTACAGCAATTTGTTTGGCACATACACGGGACTCCATCTGAACAGTAATTACGCCATGCTAATTATTTTACTGCATTGTGTACATCTGACATTTAATTATGGGAAAGTATGTGCGGGTAGGTCTTCTCCCTCCCCCTGCCTGCCTGACAGGTAGTTTTGTTTCCCGTACCTCTTTTCCACCTACATGGTCTTCATGCCAACTTGTCATCTGCGACAGAATTGTGTTTCCATGACAGCTTTGCTCAGCCATGTTGCCTGCAACTTGCAGGCAGTCACCAAAATAAACAGTTGACACAGATGTCATTCTCCCCTCCCGTTCTGCCTCTCTCTCCCCCTTGATCAAGCTTCTGCGACAAAGATCTCTCTTTTTTTTTCTTCCACTTTAAGAAAGGAAAGTGATCCCTGTCAACTGTGAGCATCCTTTGATACATTTGACATGTCTCTCTCGGTGGCTTCTCTTGTGACCTCTGACCTTCTCCATGGAGACCGTTCGCAAGCTGACTCCCATGGCCCTGGGCATAGATGACACAGCTCAGCAGCCGTGGGTGGTAGACAAACAGGCTCCAGGCTTTGCCTTCACAGGGAGGTGGCAAAGGTGGGCTTACCACTCAGGAGTCCAAGAAGCTGGACCAAGGCCACAGCATGTTCTTAGGAGGATGCCACAGAGGAGCCCTGTAAAGCCATGTCGGGCGTGGTGCTGGCCATGCCCATAGAGACGGACCTGAGGGTGGAGGGCTGGGGACGGGCACGAGGAGGGGCAGGAAGCTCCTGCCTAGAGGCAGAGATGCAGATATCTCCGCTGGGATAAGGAGAGGAAGAGGAGGGTGCCTGACAGATCAGTGCCTCCTGCTGGCCTAGCATCTACCTGGTCTGTCTAATGGCCACTCCACAAACAGGAAAGGGCTGTGTGAGGTCTTTACAAAGGAAAAAGAAGGTGTGAGAGCAGGAGAAGACAGAGGGAATGGCTTGAAAAGGAAAACTACCAGAATACCAAAGGGCATTTGTCTTAAAATGTGCCATGCTGCACAGGATTGTGTATCTCAGCATCTAGCAAATACACATTAAAATGCACACGCTATTCTGCTCAGGGTGTAAAATGAATGTCCTGGAGGATTGGAGGTCGCAGAGCCTTCCCGAGACTAGAGCCTTTCCTCCCACTTTGCGTTCGTTATACTTCCTTGTGTACTTGGGGTTCGCAGGGAAATTTGGTGCAGCTTAGGGAGATAGAGAGCAGACATAAAGACCTCCGGCCTGATACAGAATGTGCTCTCGGAGAAGTACTGGCTCCTGCTAAGTCCAAGCATTCTTAGATTTGGATCTTTCCAGGTTCGTGTTGCTGTTTTACTAGACCTAAAGCGGCAAGCCCTCCGGCCAGGGCTCCCTGTGAGGGCCAGGGAAGCCCCTATGGCTTCACAAGATGGAGGATTTTTGGTGGCACATGGACCAATATATATTTTTATTTTAATGGTCACATATCCATTTTAGTGTGCATTAAAATATGCACAACCAGCACATCAAACTGGTGTTTTAATGGCTGTAATAAAGTTTCTTGTATAAATACAGGTGTGACATGCCTTCTCTTTCTTCTCTTCCGGGCCTTTTCTCACTTCACAGACTTGCCCAAAACTTATTCCTTTTAGGAATCCGACCTCAGGAATTCCACCTGGCTCTCTTTAAGCTGCCTGTTCCACTTGCCCATGTCTTCCTCTTCCTTGGTTTCCTCTTCCTCCTTCCCCTTCCGTCTCTGTTAGCATCCGCAGGCTTTCCTGACAGCCTCGGGTGTGCTGGGCACACGGGGGCACCTCAGCTGCAGGAACACAAACGTCAGTTGGTGACTTAAAGAAATAGGGGCTTTTGAAGTCCTGAAGGAGCTGTTTCAGGGTAACGCCAAAGTCCTCCTGTCCTCCTGAGCCTCTGTCCTTCCCACATTACGTTCATCTTCATGTTTGCAAGAAGGCTGCTGCACAGAAGTGACACCGTGAAGGGCCTCCTTCCCTCTAAGCTGTTTTCATTTAGGAAGTGAGATCCTTTCGCTCACGTCCCATTGGCCAGAACTGATTCACAGGGGTGTGCCTAGCTCCAAGGGAGGTGGGGAGAGAGCACATCTTAGTTTTACCATCCCAGTAGGAGAGGAAGGCATCGGAGAGCCATTGTGGATGGTTTGGGGGTAGCTAAGCTACAGAGTGAGCCTAAGGGGAGGATAGTAAGAAGTAGAGACTGTGATCTCTTTCCTTACGTTCTCCAACTTGAAAAGATATGCATTAAAATTAGCCTTATAATTTTATAAAGTGGTGTATGGCATAAACTTACAGAATTGAAAAAGAATTTAGAGATCATTTGGACCTGATCCATATATGAATCCCAGACTTTCATATAAGATAAAGTGTCACTAAGTAGCTAAAGCTAATTCTTATGCAGGGGAATATGACTAACCTTTTTCCAGGCAAATCTAGGTAATCTCTATATATAAAAGGCGAAGTGTCTGTCCATCTGACCAGTTGCTATGATGCACACTGACCACCAGGGGGCAGACGCTCAACCCAGGAGCTGCCATGGCACACACTGGCCATTTAAAAATAAACAGCAGTACTGACCTGGCGCCGACAAACCAACACAGTTTCCCCCAAGTGGGGCACAGGCCCCACCACCACCCCAGAGCAATACCCCACCAAATCACAGCCAACGCTGCCAAGACCCCATGGCGCAAAATGCAGCCCACAGCCCAGCCCGGAAATAGTGACTGTGGGCCCTGGGTAATATATCATGTAGCAATGCCAGGCTTTCTCTCCCTATTGACAACTAGCCTCCTTGCAGTTTCTTCAGCCCAGGAACATGACTTGCTTTATAGCCAGGTGCAAACATTTCACACTTTAACCAAATGTTTATGAAGCATTTTCCCGTGCCTCATCTTATTTAAACCTCACAGAAGTCCTGGAGTAGGTAGATAGGAGACTTAGTAGAGTCCTATTTTCTTTTCATTAGCCGGAAAATGAAGATTTAGAAAGTTTAGAAACTTGACCCGACTGAAAAGAAGTAAGAAATGGTGGACCTTGAAAATGACTTCAGGTTTTCTTACTGTGCAGAATATAGTCAAACACTGCTGCAGTTAAATATTTTACCCTTTGTTCTCCTTGCATAATCTACAATAATAATCTGCTTCGTGTTGATATTTACTGCTGTGTTGCTGACAATTACCTGAAAGAGAAGTTGGGGTGCTTCACTGGGCTGGGAAAAGTTTAGCTAAATCAGAAAGCAAATCTAATTAAGCAAGTTTATCTATATATATAAAAGGCTAAGTTGCCCTGGCAGGTTTGACTCAGTGGATAGAGTGTTGACCTGTGGACCAAAGGGTCCCAGGTTCTATTCCGGTCAAGGGCATGTACCTCGGTTGCAGGCTCCTCCCCAGCCCAGGCCCTGTCCAGGGTGTATGCAGGAGGCAACCAATCAATGTGTTTTTCTCACATCGATGTTTCTGTCTCTCCCTCTCTCTTCCACTCTCTCTAAAATCAATGGAAAAAATATCCTTGGGTGAGGATTAAAAAACAAACAAACAAACAAATAAAAGGCTAAGTTGACTCGCTCATGCATGATACATATAAAGCTCTCACCAGTCACACGCGTGTGTTTCGATCTGTCATTGTCAATCGTGAATTTGGTTGACACTTCTATTATAGAGAAAGGGCGAATAGCAATATTAAAATATTTCTTCTAATTAATTTCCTTTCAATGTGCACGAATCCGTGCACTGGGACACTAGTATAAAATATACATTAATACTAATTTAACCTCAACTATGGCTATAAGGTTTATTTTAATGGCAAACGTGATTTTATTTATTTTGGTTTTGTACAGATCAGTAGCATAGGAATATAACTATCTGGTGTACCATATGTTCTATTTAATGTCCTTATTAAATAATGCATAACTAATAACAATCATCTAGGAAAAAAGAGGTGAAGAAACAAAGTCAAACATAAAGGGACTTAATGAAGGCTCAGCAGGACAGGAACCCTTCTCTGCAGACTCTGCTAATCCAGTGGTTCTCCTGTGGAATAAGTATCAGAATCACCTGCAGGACCTGAGAAAATACCTATTGCTGGGCCCCGCCCCAAGTTCAGAATTCAGTGGGTCTGGGGTGGGGCCTGGGACTTTGCATTTTTATCAAGTTCCCAGGTGACCTTGATGCTGCCAGCCCAGGAACCCCCACCTTGAAAACCACGGTGCCAAACAATTGCAAGCATGCAATTTAAAGCCAGTATTTCTTCCCATGGCTGATTTTTCTAAAGTATGCTGTTTTAATATGTACTTCTTTGTGTGTTTCTTAGCAACTAAATAACATAGTAGCAGATAATTAATGCGACTAACAGGCCAGCTAACCTCAATTTGGAATTGTCAGCGGTTGCATTGTGTGCAAGCCAGAGGCTCTGCTCCTGTGACCTGACTGTGCCTCAGAAGGGAAGGACAGTGGTCTGTCTGTCCTCAGTCCCCGCTCTTTCCTCAAGATGACCACTGACTTGATTTTTTTCACCATCTATAAGCCATATATGGCAACCTTTGTATATTTGCAAATGTTTCACATAAACAGTATCAACTGTATATTGTCATGTAACTTACTCTTTTTCATTCATCATGATGTTAATCAGGATGTTAACTCTGATGGTGGTGATGCATCTCAGCCCAGTTTATTTGTTCTAACTGCTTTGTAATGTACCACTTTCATACACTATAATGCATTCATCCTTTCCCCATATTTCAAGCTGTTTTCAATAGGATTTATAAGGTTTTGATGTTGCTACTAATAGCAACAGTACATTGAAGCGGAATACCATTTTGAACTCTTTACACATATTCACTCTTGTAACAAGCATTCGTCAGGCAGCTACTTTGTGCCAGGCCCTGTTTTAGGCACCTGGGATATAGCAGCGAATGCACTACCTCCCTTCCTCGTTATGTTTCCTCAGATACTTTCAACAAATCTATCAAACAGGTTTTGTTATTCACATGTTACCAGTGAGGAAACTGGAGTGCTGTGAATTTAATGACTTCCCCAGGTTCCCACTGAAAAGTGCAGGGAGTTTTGAAACAAATCTGCTCACCCTAATTCCAACACTCTTTCTGCCATTTCAACAGGATTTCTGATAAGCCAAATATTCAGTGAGCCTGATAACAATGACCATTTCTTAGCTTAAAATCATCTCTTTGGAGGCTTTGATATATTTGTTTATTTTTTGGAGTAACAGGTTTACAGGAAAGTTTCAAAGATAATACAGAGAGCATCTATATACCCCCCATCCGTAGACACTTCATCCACAGCATTGTTAACAGTTATCACTGTGGCACGTTTGTCAACGCTAAGGAGCTGACATGTGTGTATTGGTGTTAATGAAACACCAGGCTTTATTTGGATGGCACCAGTTTGTCTATTAATGACCCTCCTGGACCAGAATCCTGTCCAGGGCACCCCCTGGTATTTAGTCATCATGTCTCCCCAGTCCCTATGATCTGTGGCAGCTCTCAGTCTTTGCTTGTTTCACATGACCTTGACAACCAGTGTATTGATTTAGTTTAGTTTATCACAAATGTCCAAATGAGGTCATATCAAGAATTTCGAGAGCCATAACCAACTCACCTCAGAGTTAGTTAAGGTTTGGAGGTCCTAGCAGTGAAGAGAAATTGCCGTTTCAGCACATCAGAAAGGTCAGCACTGCTGGGTGGGTGCTCCCTGGGTGCAAGGACACAGGGAACCAGAGCGGCATGTCCTCCTAAGGCTGAGTATGGAGAAAGGCAGGTTCAGTGAACACGCAGCTTACTGGGAGCTGATAATCTCGTGTTCCCATGTCTAGTTCCAACCCCAGTTTGATGGTGCTCCATCGCCTCTAGTTTTGCCTTTTTCCATGAACATCTGTATCTCCCAAAAGTCAGGCCTTACTTCTGATGACCAAATAAAAACCCTAGAGGGATGAGAGTGAGCTTCCACCACCCGGTTCTGTGACGCCTAGAGAAATTTGTCATTACGTTTGCCAGCCCCACTGTATGTTGACGGGCAACATGGAGGGATCAGAGAACTCTCTGAAACAATATCCAAACTGTTGCCTGGAAGTGTTATCAGGTTACAACATGGAAGAACCCAGAAAGGGTCAATTCTTAGAGCATACTAAATTCCCAGCTGTTTTCTTAAAAGGGTGGTGTTTGGGGCACTTTCTTTTTAAAATTTAAATTTAGTTTGTGTTTATTTTTTAAATATATTTTAAATATATGTATGTACATATATGTAATTATGTGTATTTCCATCCCATTTGAAATTTTTCAGAAAATAGCATCTTCCTAGAATCTATCTATATATATAAAAGCCTAAGCGACCGTCTGACTGTTCAACCATTCAACCGGTAGCTATGATGCACATTGACCACCAGGGGGCACACACTCAATGCACAGGCATGGAAACATGGAACAGACTGATGAATCTCAGAGGGAAGTGGGGGAGGGGGAAGGGCGGGCAGAGATTAACCAAAGATCTTATATGCATACTAGAGGCCCAGAGCACAGATTTGTGCACCTGTGGGGTCCCTCAGCCTGGCCTGCGGGGATCAGGCTGAAACCAGCAGTCCGACTTCCCCTGAGGGGTCCCAGATTGCAAGAGGGCACAGGTCAGGCCGAGGGACCCCACCAATGCACGAATCTGTGCACTGGGCCTCTAGTATAAAATAATTATCCATGATTCATTTCCCAGAGTCAATTATCACTTATATTTTGCCTGATTCCTTCTATATATTTATGATTTTTTTCAGAATATATTATGTACTTTTAAATACTTTTTATGTAACACCATCATAAGGATTTTACTTGTTTCTTAAGTAACTCTTAAATAAATACATAATAGTTTCTCACTTAAATAATCTTTTAGGTCATTTAATCATTCTGTGATACATTTTGTTAATTTTTAATGCTGAGAGAAATATTTTGAAAGTAGAGCTCTCCTCTCCTTATATGTTAGATTATTTTTATAAAATAAAATCCTAGAAGTGGAGTTATTGGATCAAAGATTATAAAACAATTTTAAGGCTTTTGATACATTTTGGGGTAGAGGGGGAACCCATTTTATCAAACACTAGTAATTTTCTACCTTTGTCCAATGTCACTGCTTGCTCTCTGGACTTACACTTTGACTTGGCCACAGCAACGAAACTTCTGCTTTACTGATTTATTCATTTATTCACGCATTCATTCCTTCACTCACATACGCGTAGGTGTCAGGCATTCTACCAGATGCTGAGAATAAGATGCTAAGCAAAACCAGAGCTCCTACTCTCATGTCCAGAACAGCATCTGGTTTGCGAAGACCCTGATTGGTTGAGAAGAGAGTTAGATAACCCCTTTGGATACCATCTTTTTTCACCAGCAGCTTGATGGTTTAATGCCAACTGTCTACCTCCAGTTTTGTTTCTCTAACTAAGCTGTTCTGATTTTAGAGAAAGTTGGCCATTCCACATTCGATTTGAGGGAGATTTGATTTGAGCCCAAGAGACAAAACCAAAGCATTTTCTCTGTGCGTGGGCAAGCCATGTGGTTAGACAGCAGATGCTCATGGGCCTCGCTGCTACTGCCGTCCTTAAGAACTGACACACACTTGGATTTCTGATCAGAAGGGAAGATGCAGTCTGGAGTGTGTCTCCAAGGGTTTCACGGCAAGTGCCTGTTTTTCTGTTCTCTGCCTTGGAGTCCCTGATTTATGACTCTACCCCTTCCCATCTTCCTCATTGGTCATCTTACCCCCTTTATTCTGATAATGATGGTGTGTGAGAAGCACCATCTTGAAATGGTTTTCCAAAAGGTTTAGAGGAACAAATGTGTGCCTCTGAGCAGCCTGCCACTGGGGTCAGCAGGAGCAACTGAGACCAGCTCTGAGGATGCAGCCATGGCCACTTGTCTGGGGAACATTTTGTCTAAATCACTTGAATGGTTGACGTCAGTGCAGACATTTCATTGTAATTATGTGGATCGTGAAGTCCTGACGACTCCCAGTGGACTTCAGTAAAGACTGACTAATGGATCATGGGGTCGTTTGGGTAAGTTGGGCAGAAAATCTGGTCAACCAAGGACAAGACTTGAGGCACTCCCCATCTGACCCACCTCCACAAATGCTGCCTCCTCTGTCACCTGGGGTCCCTGACTCCTCGGGGCCTCGCTCCCACCTCGTTAGAGGAGAGCTCCAGATGCAGGCTCACGCAGCTCCACTCTGCCCCCTGCCCCGCACCTCAGTGGCTGATATCACTGTGCCAAGCAGAGCCTCTGTGTGGGCAGAGCTACCATGGTTGCTTGTGAAAGGCAGTGCCCTGTGTCAGCCATGATGTCATCTGCGAGGGTCATCCCAACCCAGGCTGTGCTTTTAATAATGTCCACACTAAAGTTCCTTGGCTCTAAATCATGGTTGTTTTTCTTCTGTTAACATATTGTGCTCATTGGTGATAAAGGAGGGATGAGGCTCTAAGAACCAGTAAATATTTTGCTTTTAGCCACATTCTGGTGTTCCCTGGACAAGGTCTTACATCCCTCTCTCTCCCTCTTTCCCCTTCCTCTTCCCCTCACCCACTCCCGCTCTCCTTCTTTCTGTCTCTCTCTTCTTTGTTTGGATACTATTGCTTTTTAATTGTTTAGGGCAGTGAACAATTCACTTCAGAACATAAATAGGATGCCCCCATTTTTTTTAATAAAAATTTATCATGGGTTTTTTCATGAGAAAATATTCCTACAAGGTCCTTTGTGTACCATTGGAGAACTGGAATATAGCATGGCCTCTGCTACCATCTTCCTACGGTAAACATAGTGTGTCCCGCTATAATTCCATGGGGCCCCTTCTTCCTGTGGGCCTAATGCAAATGTGTTGTTGTAAGATGCGCTCAAATGCAAGCTTTCCAAAATACAGTCCCTGAGGAGTGTGAACTCTGGGACACCAGTTGACATGCTCTTCCAACAGCCAGGCCAGAAGGGTATTTCATCTCTTAGCAAGCTGGCTTCATCTCTACCTGAGGAAAGATAAAGAACTTTGCTCAGGAAATATGAGCCTCCGTACCCAAGCCCTGTTCCTCTCAAGCTGATGGACAGGTATGGAAGGAATGCATTTGTTGGTAGGAATTCGATGGTGCCCAGGCATAAATGGAAGTCACGTTCTGATCCGTCCTCTCTCTGCTTTGGGGAAAACACTGTGGTGGAGGGGGACGCTCTGCAGGGAGGGGTTACAGAACAAGCTGTCTCCGTTTCAGCCAGCTGCCACTTGTCAACAGACTCCAACAATGGCATCTGGCTCTGTGAGCGTGGCAGCCAGGAATGTGCCTAATGGTGGAGGCGGAGTGACCAGTGGGAGGGGAAGTAAACCTTCTCTGCAAGTCAGGAACAAGGTGCAAGGACTTAGTTTGCCCCCGATACCTTCTTCAAAGAAGAACGTTTCCCACCCTACACTGTTAACCAATCATAGCACATTTCTGACTTCAAGGCTGGGTGTTCCCTTTGCTTCTGTTTCCAGCCAGATGGCTTTTCATGGCAAGCAGATGGCTGAGACAGGCAGGGAGAAACCTAGTTAACCTGTAGTTCCCACCGTAGGCTTGGTCAAATGCGTTACAGTTCCAGAGAATGCTGCAATGCTGTTGCAAGTAATGCTGGGGTTGTATTTTAGCTCGCATGCAAAGATAGGCAGGATGTAATAAGCAAACAGCAAAGGCCATAAAACAGTAGGTGCAGTACATTGCCACATTGGAATTCTCTCTCTATGTGGAGAGAAGAATGGAAAACTGCACCAGAGGTTTAAATGGCCATCATTTCTCAAAGTAATGTTACTGGTGATTATTTCTCCTTGGAGGTTTTTCTGTTTTCTAAACCTTTTCCTTCCCTAATGACTTTTGATCACTCTAGTTCTAAAACCTCTACCTATAGCCAGGTATCAAACCCATTTATATTTTTCTCTAGGGTTGCTCTAGACCAGCAGTGTTCAATTGGTGTGCCGTGGCAGGCACACTGGTGCGGCGCAAGAATTTTTAAAACATTCAACACCTGACTACTTAGTCAGGGGCACTGACCTCTTCCCCTGAATTGTCAAGTAAAAATAAATGAAAACAGCCACAACAGTAGCCATCCAGTCTGCATGATTTAAAATTATACCTATTTTTTCTCAGATCGGCCAAAAATACATTTTTGGTATGCCGCAGAACATTAGTAACTAGTTCATGTGTGCCATGAGATGAATAAGATTGAAAATCGCTGCTCTAGACAGTGGGCAAGGTTGGCACTGTGCCAGCACTGGTTTAGAAGGGATGGGTGGGTCTACATTCATCTCTTGATCCACTTGCCAAACCATCCCTGGACTGTGTCTTCCCAGAGGAAGGGAGCCTTTTCTAATTACCTGCCCAGATATGCCTGTTTTTTCATTCATGCAGTGACCAGCAGCTCTGCTTCTCTCTCTCTCCCTCTCCCTCTCCTCTCCTTTCCCCCACCCCCATCTCTGGATTCAGGTTAATCATTTTGGCCATCTTTCTAACCACCATATACAAAGGGGAATTATTTCCCAGTCTAAATGTAGCAAGATTCTTCATTCTCACGTTCAGATTTTAGAAATTGCTTTTGTAGGGATGGGTGAAGTTCACATTCTTCAGAAGGACCAGTTTTTGGGGGGCCATATATGTGCTTAACTCCATAAGTCCTAGTGATAGAAAGGGTTAGGGAAAGAATATTTGACTTGGAAATATCAATAGTAGACCCTGACCAATGAAAGACCTCAGCTAAGTAACACCCTCCCGCCCCTGTGCAAATGAGATGTAGGTCATCTTCATTGTTCCAAGGGGTGGTGATGGTGTCACCAGGGGCCTAAAGAAAGAAGCACCATGACCATGTGACTGTCCTCTTGGTGGAAGATGGTCAAATTCTTTCACCTCTTTCCAATCTACATCTCTTTGTATGGTCTCGCCTTTGTTATTTGGGGAAAACTGATGTAGCTTTATAGAGAGAGCATGAGCTATCCAGTAAGCATGCAATAATGGAACTGAATGGCTCCCGGAGTTCTTCCCTCAAGTCAGAGTAAAGCTGTGATGAGCCAGGAGGATGCTGGGTTATGGGAGCCTAGGGCTTTGATGCACCTGCATGTTCCAGAAATAGCTTTTCTGACCCCAGAGACTGGGGGGGTGGGGGAGGCCTTGTTTTAATTTCAGGGTTGCAATAATGACAGAACTGCCAAATAGCTATTCCAGGTTCTCCCCTTGAGAGTGTGGTCTGAGACCTTGACTTGTGTAGTCAAAGCGTGTAATAACTGATTGGGCTCCCAATGATCCTGCGACAGCCTTCACTTTGAAGTCTATTTCAGAACACCCTCCTATCTGGGAGCACCTAAACCTGGGCCCCAGGGAGGCAGGATTTAGAAGCAGCATCGCCTGCAGGGCAGTCTGGCGCCAAGCTGGTCAACTGCCCACTCTCAGCTCAGTGGTAAGCAGAGGGAGTAGCCTAGGGTGTCTCATGTGCAGCTCTAGAATTCTCTGAGAAATCAGTAGAACTGGAGTGTCAGGTAATGGTGTTGTGGGGAGGGGGGAGAGGGTGTAGAGAGTAAGCACTGAACTAGGATGCTGGGCAGCTCCTGGGTGACCTCAGGACATCGTTGTCCTTGAAATGAGCATCTCCAGGTTATCACTAGGGGCCTTTTCGCTATGATGCCCTATAGCTCTGTGATGGAAGGACTAGCTAAGGATGCCTTACAGAAACATCCTTCATAAGCAGAAGCCTTCAAACCAGAAGTATTGATTGCTTCTCCCCGCCACACACACACACTTTTTGCAGAAGAAATGTCTCCGATTGTTACTGACAGTGGGGTTTTTGAGAATGTTAATGATGAGATTGTGTTTAGCTCACAGAAATGCCTCCAAAAGTAAATATAGTAGCCCCTCCTCATCTGCAGGGCATACACTCCAAGATCCCCATTGGATAGTACCGAACCCTATATATACTAGTTTTCCTATATATACGTACCTATAACAAGTTTTTTATTTTATAAGTTAGGCTCAGTAAGAGATTGACAAAAATAACTAGTAATAAAATAGAACAGGCATGACAATATACTGTAATAAAGGTTATGTGAGTGGCTTTGAGGCCATTAGTAAGTAAAATAAGTGTTACCTGAACACAAGCACTGCGATACTGTGGCAGCCCATCTGATAACTGAGACGGCTACTAGGTGACTAATGGCCGGGTAGTGTATGCAGCGTGGAGACTGGACAAAGGGATGATTCACATCCTGGGCAGGAGGGAGCAGGACAGCGCGAGATTTCATCACACTACTCAGAAATACACGCAATTTAAAACTTACGGGTTATTTATTTCTGGAATTTTTCACTTAATGTTTTTGGGCCACAGTTGACAGAGGGTAAATGAAACCTCATAAAGCGAAATCGCAGATAAGGTGTGACTGTTGTACAGAGCAGCAAGGGATATCAAGATGAATGATCTCCCTGCCCTGGCCGGTGTGGCTCAGCGGGGAGCATCCCCCATGCACCAGAAGGTCGCCAGTTCAATTCCTGGTCAGGGCACATGCCCTGGTTGCAGACTCAATTCCCCCAGTTGGGGGTCGATGTTTCTCTCTCTCTCCCTCTCCCTTCCTCTTTCTCTAAAATCAGTAAAAACATATCTTTTAAAAAGAAGATGAATTGTCCCCTGAACATTGATGACTGTGTAAACCAGGCTTTTTCAGTTCTGAGCGTTGAACGTTGACAGGACAGGATGGCCTCAGTGTCAGTCAGTAGTTGGGGTACACAGGCCATCAGGGGTCATGGAAAGGGTCTCCCAGTAGAAAAGTCAGGTGTTTTGGACATAAACACAGTAGACACGAGTCCATGGGGAAGAAAGTTGAGAGTGGGGGAAGTTTTTATGTCACTGGTAAATGAATCTAAAGCTATACAAAGTATGCCACTTGATAACTTAGATTTGGATTTGCTCTCTCTAATGAAATCAAGTAGAGATTAAGTTAGTTTTGACTTTTATCAGGAAGATGTAGGTATGGGAAGTCCTAGGCTCTGGGTCACAGCTCCGGAGGCCTCCCACAGGGGTGGCTAATGAGCATGGCTATGTTGAAGAGGCCTTGAGAACATAGACTTTGGAGGTGGACAGATCTGGATTATAATCCTGGCACTAGGGCATAGTAGCAATGTAAATTTGGGCAAGTTAATACCTATCTAATTTTAGCTTCCTTATTGTTAAATGGGGCAGAAATATAGTATAGTGAGTAGTTATAAGAAGAACGAGATCTAGTAGTAAATTCCTAAGAAATGGAGGCTAGGGTTACCAGAGGGTATCCTATATCAATCCATAGACCAAAACACTAGGATTAGACCCAGCAACACTGAAACAGGCAGAATGGTGCTAGCTGGATGCTGAGAGGTGGGCGGTGGGTCAGAGGCAGGTAAACCAAGAGTGTGGTAAATAGAAGAACAGTGAGAAGCTGTGCACAGATAAACACAGCTATGCTGTTAGACACAGAGCAGGTATGTGTGCAAGTTAAGAGAAGTCTTGGATTCCATGCTGTATTCGTTTCTTCCTGCTGCTGTAACAAATTACTACCCATTTTATGGCATAAAGCAACACAGATTTGTTAACTGACAGTTCTGGAGGTCAAACGTCTGAAATGGAGTTTAATGAGCTGAAGTGAAGGTGTTGGCAAGGCCAGCCACTCCCCCTGGGGGCTCTAGGGGAGAGTCCATGTCCTTGCATTTTCCAGGTTCTAGCGGCTGCCTGCATTCCTTGGCTCATGGCCCCTTCCACCATCTTCAAAGCAGCATTGCAGCATTTAAATCTATCTTACTTTCTGTTTCTGTTGTCTCACCACCTCCTTTCCTCCTGGGAGAGGGGTGGAACTCTGATAGAAATCACTTCCCTCACATAGGTTTTCTCCAAAGCTTGTGTTCTCAGAGTGAGTGCATGGGGAAGATGGAGAAGGCTAGAAAATTAGGTCCCTGTTACTTCTCCACCTTTCATCGTATGCCATCACCCCCAAGACAAGCACTCTGACTTTATATCTGTGATCAGATGTGTTTCTTCACATATCAAATGAAGTCTCATTTGAAATGGAAAGAACGGTAGGAATCGCTTAACATCACTACTTAAAAAGATATCCTTCTTGGCTCAGTTCTGTTCCTGCACACGAAGTCGGGTTTTAAGTAGTCAGATCCAAGGCCGGGTTCGGAAGCTGATGAGTGGTGCAGCTACGAAGAGCTTTATGTTGCAGGCTTTTCTAGGCCTCCCCTGGACACTGACTGTCATCTTGGCAGCTGTTGTTTTTTTTCTTTCTTCCTTCCTTCCTTTCTTTCTTTCTTTCTTTCTTTCTTTCTTTCTTTCTTTCTTTCTTTCTTTCTTTCTTTCTTTCTTTCTTCCTTCCTTTCTTTCTTTCTTTCTTTCTTTAAATAGCATGACAAATGAGTGTTCTGATAAGGCTGTCTTTGGTGTGGTCTCATGAGTTGATATAATTAAGGGCCAGTTCCACTTGGCAGTGGTGCAAGAAAACCATCCAAGTCTGATGAACAAGGGAATTACTTAACAATTCAGGTGAGCACTGGCTCTGGAGAAAGTGGAGGCTATGATTGGAGGGAAGGCAGGACACCCACACTGGCAGCCAACCAAGGTTGGGTGGTTAGCCAAAGGCAAGTCCCCCCTCGCTTTCCTGCTGCCCCTGCATGAGTCTTTGCCGACTGTGCACCTGAGGTGGGATATGGATGGGCTCTGATTGCTGTTGCTGCCTGCCCATGGGCTGGACGGAGCATCGAAGTCAAGGAAAATGATTGTATCTTTGATTCCCTCCAGTTCTCATGAAATAAACATCACCTGGGAACTCTTTTGAGATTGATTAGTCACTATTTTATTCCCTTGGGTCCTACCTGCTGGGTTAATCATTTTTCTAAACAATGGCATCATTAATCAGCATGATAACAGTTTCTAGTCGTTTCCAACATAACCCGGTTTTGTGCTTAGTGGAGGTCCCTTTATCAAACGGTCACTTAGATCAGAAATTCATTCTATGGCGGATGCTGTTTCTCAGGAGAGCAGCACGTGCCCACGCAGAGGAAATGTTCCTGTGGGAGATTTAGTTTTGGATAAGGCCCAGGGGTCATCTGCAAGGCAAGGCTGAGCAAGTCTGTTCTGGTGGAACTCCAAGACCTTTGCTCTGGGTCAGCCAGTGTCTTGGACCTCCATATGTATCAGCTTTGATGCTTTTAATAGCTGCAGAGGCAGGCCAAGTACCATGGTTTAGTAGACAAGATCTAGACAGACGTGGGTTCAAATACAAGCTCCGAGCACTAACTGGTCATGGGGCCTTGGGAAACTTTTAACTCAGAAATAAATATAATCTATGTGGAATGCCCTACCATGATGCCTAGTATATAGTGCTCCTAAATGGTAGTTTAGAAGCTAAGAACACCACTGGAATCATTTTAAAAAATCGTGAGACTCCAGTCTGTTTTCTGGGACAGAACCAAACTGAAGAATATCATAAAAGCCATTCAGGTGAAAAGGTGGCTAGAATGTCCCCTACTCTCAAAATGAGTCACTATCAGAGTGGCAGGTTTGCATACAACAGGTTCCTGCAGGTACCAAATGACACACCCATTCCTTCAAAAATCTGTTCCATCTCCTAGTGATGTCCAAGGTCCTGAATCCCACAGACCACTACCATCCAAGTTCCTGGGCCGTGTCCCTCCAGTCATCCAGGGCAGGCATTTGGGAGACTCATCGTGTAGCTCTACCCTAAAGTGTAGACTGAGCTCAGCTCCTTGACCCCACTGTCCTGGGTCAACAGCCTGGTCGTGGCCTGGTCCTGCCTAGGATTTCTTTTCCTTTCTTAGTCTCACCTGGCATCTCAGAGGTGAAGAAACCCTCAAAGATTGAAGGGAACATTCAGGCCAGAGGCAACTCTTATAGGAGAAACAAACTCAGAGGAAATCAATACTCGGTCTTAGCACCATTTGCCAAGTGCTCATCCCAGCCCACAAAGTCCCCCATAGAAGACGTCATTGAACACGTCATAGAACTCATCTAACAAATTATTGGGGACTTAAAGGCTCTGTTATATATTGGAAAGGTACACATTTCAAAAATATTAAATTGGACAGCGTGCATCCTAGAATCAAAGAACCACAACTTTTTTCTGAGCCCGTATCAGAACGTCTTTTTCCTGTTCTGTCAATTCATGCTTAAAACACTCTGAAGGACTCTCGGGTGCTATTTAAATGGGCAAGGGAGAGAAACCCAGAGTTTCAAATCTATTAAATCTATTTCTGGCCAGCAGCGTTTAGAGCTCCTTGTGCAGGAGAACACGAGCCTTCTCCTCCTGAGAAGGGAGACCTCCAGGTGGCATGGAATCAGAGTCGCCAGGCATTTTCAGGGTATGGGAACCTTGCAATGTGGTTTGGGTCAGATGTTTTAAACAAACAGCACCCATCAGTGCCTAGAAATCCTCCATTCCTCCTTTCCCACGTCAGACTTGAGTGAAGTTCAGTTGGCGGCAGCTTGGCTCTGCCATCATGTCCAAATTCTACTATTTCTGGCCCGAATTTGCTTTTCCTGGCAGACTTGAGCCAAGTCCCAATGAAACATATCCATGACTTTCAAAATCACTGGCAAAATTGGGATGGCAAGAGGTGTGGGGGCAGAGGAAGGAGGGGGGCGGGGGACCATCCAGGGTAATTGCTGTGAATGGCCCAGTGATGAGAATCTGCATCCAGGAAGTAATTTCACGAGATCTCTGCTCACTCACTTCCAGTCTGGCTCTCCTCTCCCTGAGGCCGGGCACAGAGCTCACCTTTTATGGACTGTAAGTTCATTGTGAAGTTATATATCCGGGCAGTTTATAGGCAGTATTTTCTTTCTTTTTATTGGTGCCCCCGGACAGTGCAGGAACACTCATGCTTGTTGGTGCCTTCCCCTTTCACGCTAGCCCCGACTACGAAGGACTTCTCCCCACCCCCAGCCAGTTCTTCATAGGAAGCCATGTCCCTCCTGCATCCAGGACAGCCTCTGATTGGTGGTGTGTCCGGGGTCCTTGAGCCCATCCTGGATGCTGTGGGAATGCCAGGGACAGGAGGTTGCAGCCCTCCCCGAAAGCTTATGTAAATCTGAAAGGCTCCGTGCACTCCGAGGCCAGCCCAGGGAAACCTCCACAAATCAGCTCCCTTTTGCTTTCCTTAGATTCCCTATCAATAATCAGGCTGTGATTGCCGTGGGAATCAGAGGATGGGGCCGTTACATGCTTGAGGACTTTTCTCTAGTGCGGTGCCAAGCAGTGGGAGCCTCTTCTCATACTTAGACCTTGATTAGAGTGGTTTCCCTCCAACATCAACATTTCGTTGAGGGGAAGAAGTGTGTGTGGCCCAAGGAAATGTAACTCACAGAAAATCATGCACATTGACTGTCATCTTGTCAGTGATGATAACAGGTCTGGTTGCCTATGTGTTTTCAGTCAGCCACGATGTTTGTCAGCATGACCTTCATCATTCCCTTCCACTCCATTATTAATGTCTTCTACTCTTTCCCTCCTCAGATCCATCCTGAACACCTTAACCAGGTTGGTCATTCTGGAGAAATATCTCGGCACCTTGTCCCCAACATCCAATAGCTCCCTAGTTTTCCTATGGCAGTGGTTCTCAACCTTCCTAATGCCACGACCCTTTCATACAGTTCCTCATGTTGTGGTGACCCCCAACCATAAAATTATTTTCATTGCTACTTCATAACTGTAATTTTGCTACTGTTATGAATCGTAATGTAAATATCTGATATGCAGGATATATTGTCATTGTTACAAATTGAACATAATTAAAGCATAGTGATTAATCACAAAAGCAATATGTAATTATATATGTGTTTTCCGATGGTCTTAGGCGACCCCTATGAAAGGGTCGAACGACCCACAGGTTGAGAACCGCTGCCCTACGGTAAAGTCCTCTCTTCATTTTTGACATCCAAATCCCTAACAACATGGTCTCAACCCAACCCATGTTTATGGCCTCACATCCTACCCTTCTTCTGTGGTAACTAGACCAGAAGGCTCACAGCCCCTCAGACACCTGCTCTACCACGTCTCTGCTCAGTATGGCCTCCCTTGGCCAACTGCAGTGATGCTGCATTCACGTCTGTATCCCTCACAGACCATCCCTGACAGCCCTGACCCGAGGGTCTGTCTCTGTCTCTCTCTGTGTGTCTCTCTCTTTCTCTCAATCTGTTGTCCTTTGGCACTTTCAGTCTGGGGCCCTATTTTTCACTGCTTTATAGAATAAAGCGAAGAAACTGTCTCAGCCTCACCAGGGCCCACTGTGCCTGTGTGCTGGGTGGGCCTTGGCAAAGAGGAGGTGGGCTGGCATGGAGGTCAGGGGCACTGGTCCGGATCAGGAGGGTCAGCAGCGTGGAGGCTGGAGTCCCGCCACAGTGTGCAACCCTGGGCAACTCTGGACCCACCTCCCAGAGTTGTAAGAATTAATTGGGATGATGGGTCTGAAATGCCTACACACAGGAAAGGCTCTGTTGATGAAGAGCCTGGGATTCTGAGCATCGCTCGAGAATGCTGGCCTGCGTCACACCTGGGACTCTCCCTGGTAGGCCTCAGTTTTCCAGCCCCTACGTTAAGTCTGGTAGGGTTAGGAACAGAAGCCTCCTCCGGCTCTAACTTCATGTAATTCTGTCTTCTGCTCCCCCTCCCCCTTTTCCCACTCAGTCCAGACCAGAGCTGGGAGAGCTTCGGGGTTTTAGAGCTCTTTCCTGCTCGTAGCTGAGGAAGGTGGGGCCCTTGGAGTGGCTGAGGTGGACGGATCATGTGTTTGCCCCCAAGCAGGCCCTCAGACTCTGCACATGCCTCCGTGAACACAGAACACCCCTGGACATATGTGTTCTGGGCTGTGGGCCTCAACACAGACAGATTAGCACCCCATCTCCCCCAGGCTTGCCCCTCCATTTCATCAGCTTTATCCTGGGGTGGATAATGTTTCTCTAACTGCCTAATTGGGAGAATTTAGCTGGAAAATTGCCACCGTGTTCTCTTTTAAAGGGTGCCAGCAGCCAGGGGCTGCCAGCTGTAATGTCAGCAGGTAATCCCGACTTTGCTGCCATGGAGCCAGGGAGCACCCCTCCTTCTTCAGTCTACGTCCCAAGTCCTTAGAGCGGGTCACAGGCTCTAGGAGAAAAGAGCACCCAAGAGCTGCACAGAGGTGGCCGGGACGCTGCTGCCAGCCCTGGTCTGTTTCCTTCCTGCCCCCCATGCCCCAGCGGGAATGCAATGCAATGAATGGAATGTCAGGCACTTTGGTGCAGTGTTTAGCACCATGAACTCCACCCAGGCGAGTCTGGGAATTATCTGGGAAAAGGAAATTATAATGGCGACACCTTGTTCCTAACTTTAGGAGAGACACGGTGTAGAGCAGTACTTAGGAGTGTGGACCCTGGGGCAGACTGCTGGCTTGGGTTCAAATCTAGGCCCTGCTATTTGCTGGGCAAGTTACCAAATCTCCTGGTTTTATCATCTGTAAAACATGGACGATGGCACCAGCACCTACCTCTGCTCCATACATGGAGGGACCCAGGCTGACGGCGGCTCTGCCACCTTTAACGTGTGGCCTCCAGGATCTTCCTGCAGATCGGGAGTCTAGCCCACAGAAAGGGAGAAGGCATACAGGATGGGAGGGCACAGGGTTAGAGGGGCCAGGCTTGGCAGGGGGTGCCCCATTCCAGTCACATCCCCTCTGCAGGGTGCAGTCATGTTGCCCAGCCTAACTTGACCAGGGAATGTGGTTAGCTGGTGCTCAAGATGTGGAGGCTCAGCCACCCAGAGAACCTGCCTGGTAACAGCAGTAGGGGCATTTACTGAGTACTCACTGTTCTGATATATTAACTCAATTACTCAAAACAACATGATGATACTATGTATAGACTATATATTCCTGAGGGTTTGGTAGAAGGGATAATTAAAGAGGGTGTAAGGATATTTGTACACCTGTGTTCATAGCAGCAGCATTTACAGTAGCCAAAAGATAGAAGCAATTCAAGTTTCCATCGACAGATGGATATGCAAAATGTGATACACACATACAATAGAATATCATTCACCCTTAAAAAGAAGGAAAATTCTAGCACATGCTACAGTACAACATGGATGAACCTTGAGAATAGTTATGTGAAGTGAAATAAACCAGTCCCAAAAGATAAGTGCTGTCTGATTACACTCATACGAGTAGAATGGTGGTTGCCAGGGGCTGGATGGAGAGGGAGGGGTAATGAAGAATTACTGTTTAATGAGTACAGAGTTTCAGTTTTGCAAGATGAAAACAGTTCTGGGTGTGGCTGGTGGTGATGTTTGCACAACAATGTGAATATTGTATATTTACTGCTACTAGCCTGTACACTTAGAAATGATTAAAATGGTAAATTTTATGTTATATATAT
>NW_005871442.1:562088-563786 GCF_000147115.1 Myotis lucifugus | reverse complement strand
CTCCCCAAGGCTCAGAGAAGGGCGGGGTGGGGGGGGGGGCAGGGAGAGGAGGTGGAGAACAGATCTGGGGGGTGACCAGAAAAGACTCAATGAGCTACCATTATTCCCATTTTGTAGTGAGGACGCAGAGCTAAAGTAACCCACCCAAGGTCACACGTTGAACCTGAGGTGGCTTTGAACCCGAGGTGGCTGGCCCCTAGCCTCCTGAGGGAAAGGGCACTGTGCTTTCTCCTCATCCCAGGAGTGGGAAAAGGGGGACTCAGAGAGCTTAATGCAGCCGCCTGCCCACGTCAAGCAGCTAATCAGCAGCAGATCCAGGATTTCAGACTCCAAAGCCCAGCTCTTTCCACCAGCTGCAGGGGCCTGCAGGCCGGCAGTGGGTCATGTCACCACCATTGTCACCAGCATCAGGACTGAGCAAGGGCAGCCGCGTGCCTTGTGTCTGGACACAGGGAGCTACTGTGCACAGATCCCGTGACTCCCACCCCCCTGAGCTTCCAGGCCTGGGCACCTACTTTGTAACAAGCCACGCTCAACACCCACACAAGGACACAACACATTGTCCATCCCAGTCAGCAGACACCAGCGTGCTGGAACTGAAAGAGATGTTTAAAGCCATGTATCAAACCCACTCATTTTGCCTGGGCCAGAATGACCCCCGGTCCAGTGTGAGCTCAGCTCATAATGAGTTCAGCATGATCCCAGCATGCCAGGGCCTCCCATTTATCATCCTGAAGAGCCCTGCCAGGCCACCTGGCCGGGGCCATCACCCCTGGGTGAAGCTTTCACCACATAGAAACCCAACCAATCCTCTTTCCATGTTCAAGACACACAGCTTAGAATAACCAGTTTTTTTCCCCAAGCCTTCAGAAATGCAAACCCATATGTACTTGGAAGAAAAGACCAATGTTACAACTCTTAGCACCAGGGCAATATGCAGGGAGCAGCTCTTAGGAAGTTACTAGTAAAAAAAAAAAAAGCCAACAAGTGCATTCGGGCCTGTAAAGTGTGAGGGGAGCTTGGCGTTCTACCCCGTTCACCCCCAACACCTTTGAGTTGGGGAATGAAGCTTGAGCTGGGAGGTGTGTGAGCTGAGCCGCAGGGTCGTGTATGGGAAAGAGAGAGGGAGGCAGGCAGACTCATCCGTGCGTTCACTGGCAGCGAGGAGCGGGGCCGGCCATATGGGCAGTCATGAGGGGGCACTAATTAGAAGCAAACTAAGGCCGGCCTGAAGTGGCTGCAAGGACACCCAGTGGGGGCCATTTCCTGCACAGGGTGGGCAGCCCTGGACGAGAGGCCGACAGGTGCTGCCTCCTCTGAGTCTCTTGGCAGCATCTCACCTGCTCCTGCAGCTCATTCCGAGATGCGCGTGACCTTGGAACACCCAGGGAAGCTGGGTTTGGCTAGAGATTCCCGGGAGACGGTTTTCTACAGTGAACGGCCGTCTCCTCAGCTTTCTCTTTTGAGGATTTATCTGCAAAAGCTAAAGGACTTTTGCTTATCTTGAAGTTCAGCACAAGGATGGGTCATATTTTGACTTAGCGATTTTGACACAGGGTCACTTCGACATAATCCTAGACATCCAACCAGGGGAATTGGTCAGCGTGTGTTTGCAAATGCCTTAAGCGTGCTGCAGGGAGTCTTGAGGGGTGTGTTAGCGTGAGGAAATGAGGGAAGCTTCAGGACTGAGACAGAATG
>NW_005871442.1:556653-561946 GCF_000147115.1 Myotis lucifugus | reverse complement strand
CACCCTCGTCTAGACCTCATCACCACTCACCATACTCTTGCACCAGTCCCAGCCCTGGTCACTCAGTGGTCTCCTCTCCACACTGTAGCCACAGGGATTTTTTCTAAAGCACACATCTGTTTAAAGAGTCTCTGTGGCCTCTGGATCCTGATACAAACGCAAGGCTGCCAACCCTGATCAGTGAATCCTGTTCTTCCTACTTCCCTCTGCCCTGGAACATGTTGGTTTATCCAAGAATGACCTTGGAGGGCATTGCCTGATGGATGAGTTTTATCTTCAGAAGCCTGGTGCCTCCCGAGGCTGCCCTCTAGCCAGAGATGTCCTCAGCCTCCGTAACACTTGGTGAGCCTTTGGGGGCCTGGGGGAGAGTATGGCCCTCCTGCATTCCTTTGCCTGAAAACTTCTTTTCCCTGGGGATAAAGATGGGGCAGGAAGCCATGCATTGGGTAGTTCCTTAGTTTAAAGGAAAAAGAAAAGCGTCCTCAGTCCGTGTGAGCATGTTACATACATGTGCATTAGAATCCTTAATGATTCTTTGGAGAGAGGTTAAATTTATGTGTGGTTTATCCAAACGATGTCTCTCCGGTGGGGACAAAACCACCCTATTAAACAGCATTTGTGATGCATAGGGGGAAAAAAAAGAAAGCAAAAAAAGAAAAGAAAGAAGGAAACCCTGAACTCCAAGAGCGTGAGAAAACAAAGGGGAAATCGAAATTGTGGATCTGCCAGGAACCTGCCATTCATAGAGCCCACAAATCACAGGGAAACAAAGAGAAATAGAAAGATTTGGTATTAAAAACCCATTTTTCCCTGAACCTGTGCCAGCACCTATAAAACAATTACATGTGATCATATTTGAGGCTGTTCTGAGACACTAATTCTTCTCCTGACATTAAAATGTGCGTGTTGCTTTCAAAATGCCGCCCGCAGTCAAGAAGGGCCCCCCTGAGAAGGGCAGACTGGATTGCCGGCGGGCGGGCCCAGCCTTCGAAAACTCTATGGTTTTCTTCCTTTTCTGCCTGGGAACTTCCCTGTGGAGCTGCTGATTTTTGACCACCGCCCTGTGATATCTTTGTGTGGCTCTCAAATGGCACCCTGGTTGCCAGGAGACCAGACAAACGGGTAGATGGTCTCCTTAAGTCCCCCCCTCCAAAATAGGAGAGAAACCCACCAAAGCTCACGACCAGGAGAAGGCACTGAGGCTCCACGTGTGGCCCAGGGCGGAATGACCGCCTGCCCTCAGTGTCCGCGGAGAAAGCCGACCGTGGACCCATTTGGCCACGCGAAGTTCCTCACCGCCTTCAATAGGTCTTTGACCTCAGACTCAACAGGGCCCCTGTGTGAAGTCGTCTGTTAGTTTTGAAAGCCTTTTCATTTTGACAGGTGAGCACCTCATCAGAATTACCCTGTGCAAAGATGTCAGGGAAAATGTACAGGAGGAAACGGGAAAATGTGAGGGAGCGAGCGGAGGCGTCCTGGGCCCTGGCCTTCCTGCACAGGCGTATTTATTTCCCGTGCATTCGCTCTGTGGGCCTTTCCCCTCATCCAGGCTTAGACGTAAAAATGCACAAAAGACAGGTGATTCCCCGGCTTTGGCTCCTTGCCGGCACGGCTTCAGGGGTGCACCTCTCGGCAGGGGGCCCACCTTCAGATCAAATGTGGGGTTATTTCCAAATTGAGCTTTGAGGGGTGGAGCCCTGAGAAGGGGAGGCAAGAAGAAAAATAGGTGAATTAAGTGAAAAGCATGTTGTGGGCCAATTTAATCAGGGTTAATATATCAGGCCTCATATTGTTTTTGGAACTGGCTTCGGGAGTAACAGGATCCCTGACAAGCTGTAGCCAGCCCTACTAGGGAGTGACTCTGCAGTTCACACACCGGTCTGAGGAAAGCCCAGCACCGAGCAGCAAGTGGCAGGTCCCCTCTGGGCACAGGGTGGGCCGTGGGGCCAGCCATGCTCACTCCCTCCTGGGTCTTGCTGCCCTGCTGCTGGTGTGTGACAAAGGCTGCGAGTCCAGGCCTCCGGGCAGCATGGCCAGCCCCAGGCCTGTGTGGGCCTGCCCCTGGCTGGAGGGGTGTGAGGGGGACACCTGGCCATGCTTTCAGAAAGCTCCCTCACTGCTGGCTGCAGGCGATTCCTCCTCCATCGGGGCCTAGAAAGGGGGCAGGCCCTGGTCTCGCAGTCTCAGCAAGGGGACCTGGGGAAGGTGTGTGATTTAATCCCTGAGTTTTGCCAATGGAAAACGAACGGCCCAGAGTGTGAAAGGGGTCTGACTCTCCACATATGCTACCAACCCAAGGGACGACTCAGGATACCGAGAGCCACTTGCTCTCAGAACGCGCCAGGCGGAGCCGACCTTTCCTGTGCTGGGGACCCCAGGATCACGTATCCTTGGCTTGGTTTTCCTCACAGACTCTGAGGATCACCTGAGCCAGGGCTTCTCAACCCCCTCCTCAGAGCTCCCCGTCCAGGGAGGAAGGGCTGCCCCTCCGCTTTTTTAGCACGGGCTTGATTTGCCTGTTGTATCTAGCAGGCTGGGGAAAATCCCATGCCTTGGGCTCAAATGCAGCCTTCCCGGTTACGAGCTGTGTGGCTTTGAACATGTTATCCCACCTGCTCTGTGCCCCCAGTTCCCGCCTCTGTACAGTGGGGAGGAGAAGAATGGTGCCTGCTTCACAGGATTGCCATGAAGAGTCAGGGAGGTGATATACGTACGCTCTGCAAAAAGGCCTGGACAAATCATCACTCAAAAATGTTACTGCTACCATTTACTAGTATTATCATGGTCATTATCATATTAGAGTTGTGGAAAAGATTCCATTTGAAGAAAAAGAGGGGAGAGGTTGAAAGATAAAACACGTTTGAAATCCACTGATTTGGAACAGAAGTGATCTATTGTGGTTAATATTATTTATCACCTTGACTTGGCCATGGGTGTGCCCAGATATTTGACCAAACATTATTCTGAGTGTTTCTGTGAGGGTTTTTTAACATTTAAATCAGTAGACTGAGCAGAGCAGATTGCTCTCTGTAAGGTGGGTGGGCCTCACCCAATCAGTTGAAGGCCTGAATAGAACAAAAGGGCTGGCCCTCCCTGACTTAGAGAGAACTCTCCTGTCTGATGGCCTTTGAATTGGGGCATTGACTCTTCCTCGTTCTCTAGCCACCTGCCTGCCTGTGAACTAGAACTGGGACATCAGCTCTGCAGATTTTGGACTTGCCAGCCTACATATAATAAATGTGTGTGTGTATGTGTGTGTGTGTATGTGTGTGAGTGATACATGTGTGTCTAAATATGTGTGTATATTATTAAACACACATAATAATATACATATTATATATAATCTCCTATTGGTTCTGTTTCTCTGGAGAACCCTGACTAATACATGACCTGTGGGCCAAATTTCGTGTGAGTGTGTATATATGTGTAGGCACACATATATGTATGCTTGTCTACATATTTTCATATTTAATCCAAATGTCTGAAGATTTGGCAGCAACATTCTCAAATTGACTGGAGGTGATTTTAACTGTCCCCATCAGACAAGGCATGTAATCTCCAGTTTTACCCCACCCCAACACATATATTCCCCTTTACAGCCAGTTCCATGTAGACAATGGAGAAAAATTCCAAGGGATACTGGGAAAATTGGCTGCTCTCCAGAATACAGGATTCATTCATGTAGTTAAGAGTCACTGTCGGAGGCAAGGTCAACGTGAATAAGACATGGGTTGCTTCATTTAAGGAGCTCACCATCTATTGGAGAAGACAGATGTTAAGTGGAAAAGCCAAGTCCTGAATAGTAAGTGCTAGGACAGAGGAAAGGCAGGTTCTCTGGGGTTATTGAATCTGGGGTAGTGAGGATGGCAAGGAAGGCCACTAAAAAGTGGGAGAGCATTGAGCTGAGTCTTGAAGGTTGCATATAAGGTTAGACAGGTGGAGAAGAAGATGAAAGATACTCTAAGCAGAGGGAATCGCTTGGGCAAAGAAAGGTCCTGTGTTAAGCAGAGCAGAATGGTGAGAGAACTGTTTCCCATAGCTGGGCACCTGGTGGCTCTCAGGTGTTGAGCCTGGAGACAATGGAGAGAGAACTGTTTCCCAGAGCTGGGCACCTGGTGGCTCTCAGGTGTTGAGGCCAGAGACATAAGGAGTGGCAGGATCATCAGGACCATTTTTCTTGAAAATGATTCAAGACCATTGAGGTTTTTTGTTTTGTTTTTTTGGTTTTTTATTTTTTAGCAGAGAAATGACTTATGTTTCCACTTTAGGAAGATCTCTCCAGCTGCGCCGTGGAGAATGGATTGAGAGGGGAGGCAAGGCCAGGTGACAAGGAGTCTCCAAGGCAGATCTGGAAATCTAAAATTTCCTTTCAAGTAGCTAAAGCTTGGATCCCTATGTAGTGTATGTGGGATAAGAATTTAATCTCTATCACACTTCAATGTGAGTGAGTTCAGGGACTTTCCCCAAGAGCAGGTTTTCATGGTAGGAGGTGTGGAGGGCACTAGGGCATTAAAACAAACTTCACTGGCCTCATGATTTTGCCCAGGTTCTATCCTGTGAAGAGGGACCATGCAAGAGCTCAGTAATGACCTTGGGAAGGTTGTTGCTGTGCTTCTGTACGAAATATTGTGCAGCAAATCACAGGTCTTCTTTCCCCCTGCTGATCCTGTTCATGGCTTTCTTCTTGGAAGGTGACAACCAGATTTCCTTTACTCCCTAAGACCATCAAATTGAAAACAATAATTTCAGACATCCACAGGACTCGGAATGAGACTGAATGCTCAATATTAACTTTTCCTTTGTCCAAACAAACAGAAATCAAAACCAGTTAGCCAGGATGAGCCCCAGGGAGGAGGCCTCCAATTGTCGACTTTCACTCTGGCTCCCACGCTGGGCTGTTTGTTTATAAAACAGGAGGGCATTTAGAGAGGCAGCAACTAGCATGTTCTTGCCAGCAGGCTTCCTCCATAAGTGGGATTTCCCTGTGTCAGCTTGCCATCCTCCAAGGAACATGGTGAACACTGCTGAGTCAACCTGGTCCTCAACCCTGAGGTGTCCCAAGGCCCATTGGAGAGGGTGGAGGTGCCTGGACTTAGCCAAGGAGCACGGGAGATGTGAGGCCTTAGTGTTGGCTCCCGTCTTTCCCTCCACCAGGGCTCATGGATAGACGCTCAAAGGCAGATGGTCATGAGGAAGGTCGAAAGAATTTTTTGTGGTCTTTGTTTCCCTATTCTCCCCCACCCCTCAGCCTTGGAAGGGGCCTCACACACCATTTGTTGAGATACCATTACTC
>NW_005871442.1:524827-556553 GCF_000147115.1 Myotis lucifugus | reverse complement strand
AGCACTTTCTTGCACCCTTTCCTTTGTGCCTATACCAACCCTGGCAATTGGGAATCATATTCCCCATTTGACTAATAGGTAAACTGATGCTCACCTACTTTGAAGAGATGAGCCTTCAAAGCTGATGTGCTCCTGCCAAGACTACACCCAGTGGTTAAGTCCACAGTGTTTGCTGCCCTCTCCTCCCTGTCCCACCCGTGGTGTTTATCTTTGTCGCTTGGGCCCAGGGGGATTCACATTTGCATCCTTCCTGGTCTCTTCTTGCTTTGTTCTGGATCCCGCCCTCTGCTGGCTCTACTCCAGGCCGGCCATCCCTGCTTCTATGGCCAGCGCACTCTACTCCGTTATCACTGCATCTGAGCATTCGCAGTGCGGCGGAGAACTTGACAGTGTGATTAGATAAGTGGAGGCGAAACAGGAGGATGTTCCAGGCCAAAGGCCAGTCATCTCCCCAACATCTGCTTCCCAGGGAAGGGGATGTGGCTCCTGGTCAGTCAGCCTTCGTTCAGCTGAACCCAGCAAGTGCATCTGGACCTTCCTCTCCCAGCTGCCAAATGCCTACTTGCTTTCAGGGCTCACCTTAGATGTCCTCTCCTTCCTTCCCTTCCCTTTGAGTCCTTGCCTTCCTTCCCTTCAGGCAGGGATAGGTGCCCCTCCAGAACACTCGCCCCTACAGTAGCGTTTGTCACACATATCTCAGTCCCCACACTACCTGGCCACCTTGCCCACTGCCCTGAGGTTGAGACAAGGTTGTGTGGCAGGCCATTGTCATGGTTAGAGCGAGGATGGGCTGTGGAGTCAGACTGCCTGGGTTTAAACCCCAACTACAGCACTTTGTAGCTGTGCAACCCACTTAGAGGATGAGTTTCTACATCTGTAAAACCGGGCTAATAAGCATACCTCACCAAAATGTGTTTAGGAGGATAAACTGGCATAGTGTTCAGAAAGCATTCAGCCTTGTGCAGGGTACACAGTAGGGGCGTGGTATATGCTAATTATTATTATGTGTATATCCCCAGGGTGTAGTAAGTGCACAGGTAAGGGAGAACACCTGGGGGAGGGAAGAATTGATTGAACTAAGAAATGACAAATGATTGAATGGATGATGAATAAGTCGTACGAGAGTTTTAGTCAAGGTTCTCCATAGAAGCAGAACAGGGGCAGGGGAAGAAAGGTAGTGATTTATTATAAGGAATCTGCTTGCACAATTACGGAGGCCAGGAAGTGCCATGGTCTGCCGTCTGCATGCTGGAGACCCAGGGAAACCAATGATGTCAATGACTAGTGGCCTGAGAACCTGAGGGCAGGACAAGATGAGATGAGATGTCCCATTAGTGAGGCAGAAACAGGCCCATTCCTCCTTCCTCCACCTTTTGTTCTATTCAAGCCCTCAACGGTTGGATGATACCCACCCATGCTGGGGAGGGCAATCCACTTTACTGAGCCCCTGGTTTCAAATGCTAATCTTATCTGGAAACACATAACCCCAGAAATAATGTTTAATCTGGGTACCCATGGCCAGTCAGGTTGACACAAAATTAACCATCACATACAAGCATGAGGATAAGAACAGAACAGGACCCATAGTATCCTGAGTCATTCCTCCCCGCCAGGTTATGTGGAGGCCACTGTCTCTGGGGCTGCTGCATCTATAAATCACCTACTTTGTACAAACAAACTGTAGTCTCAGAGGCACATTCCATGCTGATCAGAAACAAGGAAGGGTAGTCAGAAGGTGAGATGGCAAAAGACTGGGAGATGGGGGGAGGGGGAGTTGGGAGAAGATGCTTGCTTAAGTCTTCAAGCCATCCTAGAGTCGGTCAAGCAGAGGCGGCCAATTTGTGAAACCTTCACCAGCTCCTGGGAGTAGGCCCTGAGCTTCGGCTGCTAGGAGAGGGCAGGCATCCGAGCTCAGTGCTCTGGCCTTCTCCTGCTGCCCAGGTGCGACCCTCCCACCCCCTGGAATGTGGCCAAGCTGGAGATGTAATCAGCAGAATTCCTCTGGCTTCGCAGAAAATGCTCCTGTGAGAGGGAAAAGAGCAGACAGGTTGGGACCATGCGAGTCCTGCTTCTTGTGCCGGAACAGTTGCCCCATTGTAATGAGCCTGTGCAGCGGAGTGGCCATCACATGCAACTCTTTTATCGTTGATGCATGCGTAGGTGGGCGCGTCAGTTTCACCCACTTTTGCTGCTGTTTGCTTGCTGAGCTGTTTCATGTCTACCAAACTGTATGCAACATCTCCCTGCCTGGGTTATCAGAACTGAACATATCAAAAACTGGAATCGTGCGATGTGTGGAATCATAGGTGGAGAATCCACTGGCTGATGGAGTGCTCTGTGCCCGTCAGCATTTCTTCATAGTCTGCTTTATGTCATTAAAAGTCTCTGGCTCAGGAGAGAAAAACCTTCTGCATCTACAATGAATTCACACTCAGGCCAAAAAGGTGCCTAAGATTGTGCTTGGTTACTAGTTGCATGTGCAGGGGGAGTGTGCACCATGGTGATGATTTGGGAAAGGGCTACCCCACATTAAAAAAGATGAGGTTCTTTTTGTAGAAGGAAAGACACTTGGTCACTTGGCTCCGTGGGAAGGGAAGTTCTTCCTGGAGTAATTTGTGACTGAAAATGAACCCTAAGCCATGGGACACCATGTGTGAGGAGGAACCAGCTCTCCAAAAGAAATAAAACCAAGCTGGGGCCCCGCGATAACCATCGGGAGGGGGCGGGCAGCTTGCCCAGAGTCAGAGGTTTGCTTTGCTCTGGGCATCTCTTCTGACAGGTTTTCCCCAAACTGGGAGTAAGCGCTTGTCAAGTATATTAAAAAACTTAGAAAGGAGGAGAACATTTGAATGGCCCCTCGTTCGGGGCCCTTTGGGGTTTCCCCACTTATATTTTTAACAGCTCAGGCCTTGGCAGGTCTAGCTTTCCAGTTGGCAGAGACGGCGTGGAAAATGCACTTCATTCTCCAAGTTGTGCCTGGGGATCTGGGTTTGGACCTAACAAAGGGCAGAGGAGAACCAGCACTGGGGACCTTTGGGGGCTCCAGAGCCAACTACAAGACACCAAGGTCAAACAGCGCCCCTGCTGCTGCGCTTCGCCTGCTTCCCCAGGGACGCCTGTGGCCAGAACTGCCTGTGGCGGCTAAGGGCACAGTGTCCCGTAACTGCTTTTCTTGCAGAATGAGCATTTCCCTGGTAGCCTGCCCTTGATAGTCTTAATCCGTCCCCTGTCCCTAAGAAGTGAAATCATATGAGGAAATAGGGAAATACTATTTGCCAAGGGCATATATAGCAGTTCTCATGAAGTGTTGAATAAAGTGTGTGGGTGGGGTGGGGGGGAGACTGTCGATGGGGGAAAAGAGGGACATCTGTAATACTTTCAATAATAAGGAGAAAAACATTTAAAAGGGCATATACATTTAACAATGGATTCTTTTTTTGCCTTCTCTCACCCTCCCCTCCTCCCTCCCTCCCTTACTTCCTCCTTCCCTTCTTTTCTTCTTCCCCTTCCCTCCCTCCTTCCCTTTTCCGCCCTTCTACCCGGCCCTCCCTCCTTCCCATCCACCTACTCACCCCTCTATTCATCCATCCATCCTCCTTTCATCCTTTAGTGGGTGAACCACAGGCCAGTTTTATGGCCACTTCTCAAACTTAATGGACCAAGTGTGGAAGAAAAGCAAGGATCTCTATCCAAAGAGGGAGCTAAGAGTTACAGTGGCTCAGGTCCTGAAGGCAGGGTAGGTGCCCGCTGTTGGTAGAACAGGCAGTGAGTAGGGGGGTGCTTCAGCACTGTTTGGATGCTAGCACACTGGGTCCTATAAGGAATCCTAACCTGAGGTTCATGGGTGCCACTTGGGAGCTCTCTGAATGGCCTGAAACTTTAGGCAAAATGTATGTGCATGTTCCTGGGGAAATGGTCCACCAGAACCACCAGATTCCCAATTGCCCAAGCCATCTGTGGCTTGCATTGTTGTGTCGTAGTAGTTTAAGCACATGAACTCTGGGGTCGTGCTGCCTGGATAGCAAGGCTGGCTCCATCAGTTACCAGCTTTGTGATCTTAAAGAATTATTTAATATCCCTGAGCTTCAGTGATTCTGCTACTTCATGGGTTAAATGGGATAACATAGGCAAAACAGATAGCAATGGGCATGATACATCTAAGGGGCTCAGTAAATGTTAGTAACCATTGGTGCTTTGGTGTCTAGAAAGAGCCATAAAGCACCAGTGTTCTAGTTGAAAGGTAAGCTCTAAAGCAAAGTACAGCATCCATGGCCTGTGAGCCAAATCCTTCCCCCTAGCTGCTTTTGTAAATAAATTTTATTAGGACACAGCCACACCCATTCCATTACGTATTGTTTATGGCTGATTTCAAAACACCAGTGCAAAAGTTGAGTGGTTGTGACAGGAACTGTTGGCCTGCAGAGCCTGTAATATTTACTAGCTGGCCCTTTACAGAGGAGCATTTGCCAACCTCTGCTGTAAACAATTAGAAAACAATAAATAACATATCTCCCCTGGAGACACTCGCAAGTGCACAGGAGGCATAGACAAGGATGTTTATAACATCATCATTTCCCTGTCAAATACCTGGGAACAGTCTGTCAATCAGAGGAGAAATGCTGGGGCTCATACTATGGCAGATTAAAAGAATACCCGCTACCCTATTGAGTCTTATAGATACGTCACGTGGAAAAGTCTCCAGTGGGGATTGTTGAGTGAAAAAAACCAAGGGTGTTACCATTTGTGTAAAACATGCAAAACATAGTGTATACTTCCTACTCGTTCATATGTGAATATGCAAATGCATTGAAAGGACTCTGGGAAAACATGCAACAAATGGATAATATTGCTCACCTTTGAGGAAGAATGGAGCTTGGAGGTTTTTGTCAATAGAGACTTTAGCCCTATCCATAATGCTCTACATTATGACTGGGAGAATGCATTCATGTATTTCTTGTTTAATTAAAATTGACTTCGGAAGTGTTGTATATAAAACGTAAGACTCTTGGGCAGAACATTGAGGGATGGACATGATTTCGATAAGTGGAACCCTGGGATAGAAACATGTTGCCAAGCAGAGAGACCAAGAGCAAAACAATGGGGCTGGGAAGGTACTGATGTCACTGGTGTGGCCTGTGGAAGGCAGGAGAAGGTGAGGACTGGGGAGGAGAAGCGGGCAGTTAGCACAGAGGGAAGTCCTTTTTTACAGCAGAGGTCCTGAAGGGGACTTAAAGCCTTACACCTGTTGTCACATTGGGACACTCGAGAGAGGCAGCAGGTGGGAAGGTCATGGATATTTACAATGAGGCTGGACAGGACTTGGGGTCCATCTGGCCTGCCAGACTAGCGGTGGAGGCTTACTCTTCTCAATCCCACCCCCTTGGGTCTTGCGAAGTCTTTACATTATGTTCTAGCACTAGGGGACCAGAGAACTGGCTCTGCTTCTCAGAGCTACATAAAACTGACTAGATGTGGTGTTTAGCTTTAGGAGAAAAAAAGGCCCGTTTCTAAAACAGTTGTTATAACATGTAAAAGTGCCAGTCAGATGTGGTTTGGGGTGAGACGACTCTGCATTCATATTTTTAACATGAGGAAATCCACCCAGTTGGAGAACTTAAAAGTGCTTCCCGGGATGAGCAGTAGTTGCACAATGTACAAGAGGAAACTGCAGACCCGGGCTCTGGTTTGGAACAAGGGTGTGCCCTGGCTCTGAGCACTTGGCAGACACAAGGAAATAAGGTTTCAAAGCAACAGAGATGACTGTCAGACTTCATCTCTTGGATCCGGCGGTAGGGAAGCAGCCATCCCGTGCTGTCTCTCTCCACCCCACCATGGTCCCTGTGAGCATGAGCCACCCCAGGTCCTCTCCGGGCAGGCTGTGTTGGCAAGCTGTTTCTGTAGTCACACAGTAACTATTTCAGACTTGCAGGACATGTTGTTTCTATCACAACGACTCAGCTCTGCTGTTATAAAGCAGCCGTAAACAGTACGTGGATGAATAGGGATGGCTGTGTTCTAATAAGACTTTATTTATAAAAACAGTGGCAGTTTAGATTTGGCCATGGGCCATAGTTCACCAACCTCTGTTCTAAAGAAATGTTTCTACACCTTTATGCCTCAGGGTGTCAACACTGTTCTATCCCTAGGGAATTCATAGTATGTTAGGAGGTAGTTAAGGACAGTGGCTTTGAATTCTGGCCCAAAGTCCTTATTAGCTTTGTGACCTTGGACATATGGTGGGATCTCATGAGCCTTGGTATCCTCGTCTGTAAGATAGGGATAAGCCCCGCCTCCCTGGGTTCTTTGAATATACAGTTGGGTTAACAAATGGAGGGAGGATCGCATAGTAGGTAAGAATATTAGACTCAAATCCTGGCTCTAGCATTTATTAGCTGTGTGATTTGGGGGCCAGGTTCCTTATGTTTCTATTCCTCAATTTCACCATCTGTAAAGTAGGTTTAATAATGACCCCAGTTTCGTAGTATGCCAGGACTATGATGGGAGTTCCCAGGTAGGAAGAGCTTAGAGCAGCACTGGGAACATAGTGCACTCAAGAAACATCAGATGCCGGTAGTAATTACTTCTATTATAAGTTCTTGGTTTTAAATAATAATCGATTTTTACCTGCCTTAAACATTAATAAATTATAGCCAATTCAAGCAGTCCTTATACCAGGTCACTTTTACTCCCTTGCATCGCAATATAAATTTTTTCAAGAGGGTGACAAATGAATGGAGCATCAGTTTATGATCAGCTAGCCTAGCCTGTCTCATATCTGGCACAACTAACGGGGGACGCAAGTAAAGTCTCCTAATAATATGTTAATTGTTGTAAAAGAATAAAAACCTTAAAAAGCATGAGTTACTCTATAGGAAAATTTTAATTCCCATTAATTGGCAGAAAACACAGTCTCCCAACAACAGTTGGGATTGTTGGGGGGCAGGGGTGCATGAGGGTTTCAAACAAAATCTGAGAACATTTAACCGAGTGATTGTCTTGGCTCCACAGCACAGTGCCAACCTGGGCCAGTCAGCCCCTGTCCCCCACCCTACCTAGCCCTGGCCACAGGTCAGAATGGACAGGTGACCTGAGTTTGCCCAGTTATAATCCATCCCAGGATTTTGCTGGGCTTTGGGGGGGGAAATAAACCTTTTTTTCCTACTGGAACTACTAAGCTGGTAGGATCCAAGCCTGGAGGAGGCAGAGACCACTGTAAGAACAGGGCTTGCCTACGAATGCAGCCAGCAAAGAGGAAAGCGAGAGAGAGCAATGCTTGACGTTACTTTTCCCAGATCCAGCTGTACCCGGATCCTGTTAACCCCCATACTTTAAAGTTATAAATAAATGTTCATTGTTCTTAAACCAGTTTCTGTCACTTCTACTTCAAAGAGGCCTGACAAATATATCCAACCTTTTATGCTGTGACAGAAAAAAAATGCAGATCATTTTTCAGAACTCTGCTCTGGATAAAACAAGGCAAACTTTCCTCACTTCCTCAAACCATTTCGAAATAAGCCAGTAGACACACCGGATCAGGCCGGGCTAACAGTTGCAAGGAACAGACATCCACACTGGCTGAGGTAAACAGCAAATTTATTTATAGAAAATAAATCCGGTGGGCCTCAGAATTGCTAGAGATCTAAAAATTGAGCTCCAGATGGGGGTAGGAACAAGGGCAGTTGGTGCACCAGCACCACGAAGGGCCAGGATGGAGAGAAGGCCCCTGCCAGCCCTGGATGCTGGTCCTGCCAGTAGACAGCCTTCTCTCTGGCACTGCTGCCCCAGAAATGGGCTGTGCTGCCATCCCTGCAAGCACTCTGCATGCCTACTGCTTTTTCATCAAAAATACAGACGCTAAATCCCAGGCAGGCGCATCTGATTGGCTGAGCCTAGGTCACCTGCCTGCTCTAGTTGCAAAGGAGGCTGGGAAAGTGATCTGGCCATTCTGACTTCTAGAGTGGAAGGCGAACTGCACCTTCCCCTGAGGCTTTAGAGAGGAAAGAAAAATGAAAATGGAATGGAGTGGAGCAGAGCGGAGTAGCATAGGAGTAAATAAAATAAGGTGGCACATACCCCGTATGTTCTATCTTTCCTTTCCTAGGAATGCTGCCACTCTGCATGGGCATCTGCTCACCATTCTTGGCCTTCAGCAACTGCCACAGCTTACTCCTGCCTCCTGTGGATCATCCAGAACCTATATCCTCACCAACCCCGCCCACCTCTTGAGTCACTTTTCAGGTCCACTCAGTGATTTCCCTGGGACCTGTTACCTGCCTAGGCCGTCAGCCTTGGGTAACGTGATTTCCGCAAGGCGCTCAATCCAGCTCACTCCACCTGCGAGCAGACTCTAAATCCGCCCACTGAGTGATCAGTAATTATCAGGCCAGGGCAGCCTCGCTGCATGACTCTGCACATGTCCACTTTGCATTGTGGGAAGGAGAGTCGGGCAAGGAGCAGCACTGAGGAAACCGCAGGTCCCATCAAGCCTGCCCTCCTTGTCATTTTCCTATTGTCTCCCTAGAAACTAATCCCATTCCTATTGAAGACTGCACAGCGAGGCTGCTTGCTTCACTGATCGTCAAGGTAGCTTATCCCCTTGTTAATTAACTACTTAGAAAAGTGCTGTACAACACTGGTGCTTGGCTTCTAGCTTGTTAACACAGGAGACTCCAGAGAAACTTTGACCTGGCCCGTGGCTGTGAGTTGGATGACTCAAGAGAAAAAGAGGTGCTTTTCTCCCCTTGGCTCGCCATCACTTTAAAGGACTATAGATAGGAAGAGTGGGAACACAGCTGTCGTGGGACAGTGTTTGCTGCCACTTAAAGCAGAGAGAGTCCCTTGCAGGGCCTTCAAAGGTGGGGGCCAGATTTATAGGGTAGAGAAACCTCCAGAGTAGAGTCTGGGTCATGTCTAGAAATATTAGAATCTACTAACCTCTTCCTTTGGTCAAAGATCAGGTGTGGCATAAAACCTAAATTCAATTTAATATGTATTTGTCTCCATTATATGCTGATTACTATGCTGAGAACTAGGGTAAGACATAGTCCTGCCCTCACGATCAGTCTAATACGACAGATAAGATAATGGAATAGGATAATGCAAAGGGACAGTAGGCTACAGGGGTAAACAGGGGGTGCTGATGGGAACGTATGGAGGAACATGGTGTTAGTTTCCTAAACTGCTGAATCAAATTAGTGCAAACTTATAACTTAAAACAACAGTCCCAGAGAGCAACAGCCTGAAATGAACGCATCAGCAGGGCTGTACTCTCTCTGGAGGCTCCAGGAGAGAATTTGCTTTCTGCCTCCTCCAGCTTTGGGTGGATGCCAGCATTCCTTGGCTTGTGGCTGCATCACCCAATCTCTTGTCTTCACATTACCTTTTCTTCTGTGTGTATGTCTCCCTCTGCCTCTCTATTGTAAGGATACTTGTGATGGCTTTTAGGGCCCATTCAGAACATCCAAGATAAGTTCCTCCTCTCAAGATTCTTAGTTGCATCATATAGGACATAAAATAAGATTGTCATGTAATGTAATATTCAGAGTTTCTGGGAATTAGGAAATGAATATATCTTAGGGGTGGAAATTTTTCAGCCTACCAAGGACCCTAAGCCTAGATCCCATAGGAATTAAGGACTTCTGGCCCTAGGCTTGTTTCCATTCTCCATTTCCCCCCTACTCTGTGGATCGGGGGGCCAGTACCTGCCAGCCGAGGTTCCCAGGTTCTCATGTGAGCTGGCTTCCATCTGTGTCCCAGCAAGGAGAGGCATGGGGTAGGGGCTGGGAAGGAGAAGCCAGGATATTTCTTCTTCTTTGTCTAAACACCCTCTCTGGTAGTGGCTATGTCTCCTTTGTGGTTGCATCTCCCGCCAGAGGGGTCCCTGGGCTCTGGTAACAGAGCCTGTTCCCTTTGTGCCTCCAGCCTAGGGGTGGGAACAGCTTCCTGCTGTTGCTTATCTATGGGCTAGCTCAGCATCCTCTCTTGGTGTCTCGGCTCCTCTATCACCACACAACCAATTCCCTGCATTAAATTCTTCCTGTAGGAAATACTTAAAGTGGTTTCTACGTTCCTGGTAGGTCCCTGACCTATGCCAAATCCAAGTTTAGACTTGAAGGATGGATAGTCTAGGAGAGGGTGGAGAAGTACTTCTGTGCCAGGAGGTGCAATGGTGAGCCACACAGACTCTTTGGAGCCCACTGAAATGGAAAACACAGACACTAATCAACTCAGCACCCAAATAAATATGAGTGCAAACAATGTCGGTGTATGAAGGGGAAGTAGGATGGATTTAGAAAAATACAATTTGGGGACACCTGATCCAGGATGGAGGGTCATCAGGGCTCCCAGAGGAGCGGTGTGTGAGCTGAGATCTGAGAGCTGAGTGAGGAGGGAACCCAGCTACGCATTGCAGAGAGAGCGTAAGGCATATGCACCAGCCCTGATGCACGAGATACACTCTCAAGGGTCTGAAAGAAGATAGATGTGAGTAGAGAACCAACAGCCCAAGTAAGGGGCTTCACCAAGAGGGGCAGAGAGGTAAGCAGAAGGCAGGTGGTTCCGGGTCTTGTGAGATTGGGTTTAGAAAAGAAGGCAAGTGGTATTGTTTCCTTGGAGCAGAAGGCAATGTAGTCTGAGCTAGCAGCTGCCTAAGGTAGGCCTTGAGTTAGCCACTGGAGCCCAGGTGCAGAAGCAAAGCTGCTGCAGGGTTGAGCAACCAATTTCCTCCTTACAAAATGAAGTGGCACACATGGACACAGAGGCCACAGGAGAAAATCTCGGTTCCAGCAAGAGGAGGAGGTTTCTGGAAGTTTCCAGCCACAGGGGCTAGCCCTTGAACTCAAAGGCCGATAGCCAGAGTGGCGGATGGAGAAGATCGTGGCTGTGGCCAGGAAGGGGTCTAGTTCTCGGTGGTGGTGTAATTACTGCTCCCTCCACACTACAGCCCTCTCTCTGGTCCTGCTCACTCTTGGGCTGGCTGTAAATCCCTGGTTCAGAAATGCTGGTTTTATGCTGTGGTTCTTTGGGGGTTGGCTGTTCCAATGCCCATGGTTTTTGTTGTTACTGTTGCTGTTTTTGTGGAGGCAAAGACTAACTTTTAACAAAAAACATTGACAGGTCTGTAGGGGGCAGTGGGGATGTCAGCATTTTGCAAATCCCTGCTGGACCCTTTGTAATACATGTTGTGTCTTCCACATACAGCCTGGCCAAGATGAGAACAAGTTAGGAGGGAGGACAGGCTTTTTTCACCTCCAATACCAGATAGACAGCCCCCTCACTCCCACCCCCCCGCAACAATAGGAAGGGCAACTGCTTAATTCCTACCTCATCTACAGCCATTTCCTTTGTTTCCTTCTGGAGAGCAGCCAGCCTGGAAAACAGCAGTAGGACCATCTACAAACGTACAAAGACATCTAGGGAACCTCCCTGGCCTCCTGCCTCCATTGCCCACCTTCTTAGAAGCCAGGGATGTCCCCACTTGTAAGTGGCCTGGGAAGAAGAGGATGCAAGATAAGAGAAAGAATGTGAGGAGGGATTGAGGTGATACTAATTCCTTTCAGAACTCCAGACAGTGATTCTGGATTCCTGGGTTCTGTTCCTAGCTCTTTGCCCTCCTGCCAGTCATTTCTGTTTTGTTCATGTGCAAAACAGCAGGGGGGAGGGGGGACTGTGTAACCTCTAAGCGCAAAAACAAGTGATTGTGCTCCTGGCCTTGACCATCCTCACAAGTGCATAGCAGTTGATTGTGTAGGATGCTGAGCTTCTGAAGGACATGTGGCTGTGAGTGGAGCCACCCTCGGCTTTAGATGAGGGCCGGGGTTTCTGCTGCAGAAGCTCACTACCTCAGTCTGAGCCTCTGACATGATTTGGGGAACACCCATGGGATAAAGTTGATGCTCACTCTCCGGGCTTCCAGCTGGTACTCTGTGGCCAAGTCAGCTAAGGTTTGAAAATGCCAGCATCGGGCCACCTTTGAAAGAAGGCAAGATGGTGCTGCCTGGCGATGCCCACGTCATCTCTGCCTGTGCCTGGGACACGCTCTCTATCGAGCTGTGAAAATCACAGGAGGAATTCTCACAGATGTTTGTTATTCCAGAAACTGGAGAGAAGATGGCTTAGTGTTAGGATGGGCAGGCATTGCAGATGCTGGCTGGTCCCTCTAAGGCTGCGATCTGTCTTGCTGAGCTGGGCAGGCTGTGTTTGGTTTGGGTGTTGACACCAGGTGGTTCTGACTCACAGCAGCCACCTCCTTCTTGTTTCTGTTTCATTAAGGCTTAAACAGCCATGCATGTGGCCTGGATTTGGGGGATTGAGGTGGATCTGGAAAATTGAAAGTCCTTTAAGTTTTGCAGGTTATCTCTGAGGGAAATACCAGAGAGAACAACTCTTTTTTCCTCCTCTGTTACTGCTGCGTTAGTTGACAGAGTTTCAGGGGGATTAATTGACTACAGAATGATTTGCATTTTATTGCCCAGGCCTGCTCACTGGGTCAGAAGATGTCATGAATGCAGAAGGCCCAGGTTGTTGACAGCCTCAGAGACAGCGGGCCACTCCACAAAGAAATTGGACCAGCTGTTCTCGGCTGTTCTCATTCTCTGAAACTCTGTGGTGTAATAAGCCACATGTGTTTCCAGCTGATATGTTCTGGCTCTGAGACTCAAATTTTGTGTTTCTCCGGGACCCAGGGAAGCAAGTGAGCCTGAGCAGGAGTCGGGCTGAGTTTAAGAAAGCAAGAAACCTGGGGTCTAGCAAAGATTGGATTTGATGGCAACCCAGTAAAAAATTTCTCTAAAACCAGGGTAGAAATCTAATGTATTGTTGGTGCTGTTGAACTTGTAAAAAGTTTATATCTGCACGTTTCTTGTTGTCTGTGCAGGGAGTAGACACTCCTGCTGTGAGTGGCAGGTAGCATGAATGGGTGAACTCGGTCAGGTGGCCAGGAAAGGGAACTACCCGCCCTCACCTCCGGCCCCCGGCCCACAGGGAGCCTTTGTGAGAATTAGGAAAAGGGGCCCTTCTTCCCTGTGGAAGCCAACTGGCCCAGCTTTGACTCAGCCCTTTTGGGCCCCTGAACCGGCACTACCCACCCCGCCAAATGCCGTGGCCCGCCCACTGCTCAGCTCAACACAACGTTTGTCACGCAGGGGTATGGACCCAGCTTGCCAGCCACTTCTGATTTTATTTTTTCAAAATACACTGGAAATCAATTGTTGTGCGTGAAATACCCCGATTTTAAATGTAAGCCACAACTTCATTTTTTGTTTCCCCTAAAGAGTATTATAAGCATCTATGAGAGGTTGGGTGGGCTGTAAATTTCCAAACTCAGGTCTTAAATGGAAAAGGAGTTATACCACCTCTCCTACACACACACACACACACACACACACACACACACACACGTGAAACCAAAGCAGTGAGGATTCTGGGACTCTCCTTTTTGATTCTTACACCCAAATAAGCACACATTTGGAAAAGAACAAATGCCAGGCATGAGCATTGGTAAGATGGAGACTGCTCTCCAAGAGGGGCAAGTCCCAAGAAGCAAGACGCAGGGCCGTTAAAAGATGGGGGTTATTACTTGAGGCAGCTGAGGGGACCAGGAGGGACCCCTGTGCTCTGGGTGGGTATTTTCGGTAGCCCTCCGTGAGTTTTACCTCCTTCATTGCCCAGCAGACTAGAATTCTAGGTCTCTGCCAGAGGCATTAAGAATTGGGAAGGGAAGGAGAAATTCCTGGAGGGTGGCTGGCATGTCAGCTCCCTGGCACACAGGGCTCTGAGCACTGCCCTATCCTTGCCAGAGGCTGGTGATGGCTGACTCCAGCCCTGACAGTGTTTGGTCTTCCCTGCTGAGCCCAGATTGATGCAGAGAGATGGCTAAGTAAACTCTGAACTGACAAACACAGGGGCCAGGCTCCCCTTTGAAGAGCAGGAGCTCATGGGGCAATTTCCTGTTTGCCAGCTTGGGACTGTGTTAAGTTTAACTAAGGCATGTTGATGACATTCAACGTCATCCCCCTTTTGCCGAAGTTATAATCTTTTCTTCTGCCATCTCATCTTTGGGTATATGTGTTTTGGACGGGGAGAGGGATGTTAGATTGACCAAGCTTTAAGATCCCAGTTAACCCAGAGTCTTTCACTATAAATCTATTCTATTGAAGAAACAGATACAGGTGCCCCTCCTGCCCATACATCTGTCTTCACACATATGTAGATCATCACATGTATTGAGTGGGTAAATGCAGATACACATAATGTATATGGAAGTAGGGTCAATGATGAGCTTAGTTTGGTTTGGCGGCTTTGTGTGTCCCTTTTCCTCGCTGGGGTGATCAGTTGGTTCCAAATAGTACTGAGTGACAGGGCTTCTTACCAGCAACCAAAGGAGCCAGGCTCTTATTTGGTTAAGTTATGGCACATAGGGTAGTTATTCCATAAAAACCAAATTATCTGATTCTGTGATCACTCCATTTGCTTTGGAGCTGTAAGATGTGGGGGCTAAAACCAAATGCTTTTCCTCCCACCTTGTAAGTTCTTCTAGCTAGGCTAAAAATCAAATTAACAAAGACAGATTAATAGGAGAAAATCAAATTTTAATACGTGTGCATGGGGAATTCACATAAACACGAAAATTCTAAAGATACTAGTAGTGATGTATAATCGAGCATATATGTCACTTTGGACAAAGTAGAAATGGGGGGGGTGAAGGGGTGGGGTGAAGGGAGGGGCCTGACATGTCAAAGGAAGTAGGCAATTTACAGGCAGTTGAGGAAGAGTGGGAACCTACATGGCAGGTAAATTTTTGGACACTGATTGATCTAGTAAACAGCACCTCCCTACCTCCCATACTTAATTCAAATTAGGCTAAGGCAGACACCCTAAGATTTCCTCCCTGGAGTAGGCCTTGCCCTCTGACTCTCTGAGGCAGGAAAGGGTGGAGCATCAACAGTTCTTTCTGCATATTTTGTTTCTTAATAACCAGCTTAAAAATCAGTATCACAAAAGACAAAACTTGGGCCCCTTTCAAAGACAAACGGGCAAGTGCACATTGGATATGCCCTGTACTGGCTGCGGGGAGCACAATTCAGCAATGACTGTGTGGATGGTGTTATCCAGGCCAGGAAGGAGCGGGAGTAAACTCAGCTGAAGGAGTAGGAAATGGCATGCAGTTGCTGATGAAGGTACGGATCAGATGGTAAAGATAAACAGCGGGTCTTATAGGAAAGGGGTGTTAAACATCATCACATCGAAAGCTTTCATTTCTCCACGTTTCCACGGTTGCCAGGATACTCTGAACTGATTAAATGGCAAATTGTCCTGGCGCAGTCATTTCTCCCATTCTGCCACATACACACACACTTTCCCCAGACCCCAAGTGTTGTGTTGGGAAGAGCAGGACATAGAGAGTCCATAGACAAACATCCAACCCTGTGAAGTTTATAGGGTGGCGGAAGAAGTCTGCGTGTTACTTTTTAAATAAACCGTCGCATTACTCTTTTGGAAATGAGTGAGACATCCAGTATAAAAAATAATTACTCCAACATTATCTTAGCTGAATCTTTGGCCAAAATGAAACCTGGAAGCTCTGTAGATTTAAAAAAAAAAATTCGGAGCCTAAAACATGAGCCCTGTATCTCCCACATCTGTGAGCGTCCCTGGGGGTATACAGGGAAAAATAAATGAAGGTGGAGGAGGAGGAGGGTTTTAAGCAGCACGGGAAGCAGTGGTTTGTTCAGCAGAGTTCTCGACTCAAGGACGGAGTTGCTGGAATGGCCACAGGCTGCAGAGTACAAGTAAGTACTCGCTGCGGACAGTGACTGTGTGACTTTGGGCAAATCCTATGCCTCTCTGGGCTCTGTCTTCATCTGCAAAATGCATCAGCAATTAGGAGCTGACAGAGCGTTGACGTGAAAAGGGAAACCTAATACATATTGCTTTGTACACTACTCGTTACATGTTATGACGTGTGGCGTTCGGAGTCAGACGGCTTGCATTCAAAGGCTGGCTCTGCACCGCTCCACCTGCGTGGCCTTGGGCAAATCACTCAGCCACTCTGAGCTTCCATTTCTCAGCTGAGATCCTGAGCTGATAGCATGCTTTCGTGAGGAGGGAGACAGTGCAGGGTCTGGCCTAGGGTGAATTTTTTATAAATTTGGGGTGCTATTCGCTGCCTTGAATAAAATTGATTCTATTCAGCCTCTTACTGAGACCGCTTCTACCCACTCCGGATGCCCCCTCGAGCTATCTGCTGAACAGGATGTGTGCTGCTGCTGCTGGAGGAGTTTCTAGTGGCTTCTGGGATCTTCCCAGAGCAGGCCCTTCAGAGCAGCATCCCCTCTCCTGGAGGCCCTGATAGAAGACGGTTCCTTCCGAAGCATTCAGTTGCTGCAAAACGGGCCATAAAAACCCCAGGAGGAAAGGACCCGTTAGCACCTGCACAACTGGGGACCCGTGTCAGCAGAACGGCCAGGAGCTTCCTGCCGGAACCGAGGGCATGGCAGGTTTACGGAGGCCCTTCATTAAGATGAATTATGAACCTGAGGGTCTCTCTGGCTCAATTTGGCCCGGGCTGGGAAGCGAGGCCCAGCTGGCCCCCTGCCTGCATGACATGAAACGCTCCTCCTCTCCTCTCCTCCCAGCTCCATCCACCCCACTGAGCACCTCCTACCCTTGTTTAATGAAAGAGAAAGGCATCGACCCCTCCAGGGGGTCCCCAGAACAGGAGGTAAACTTCAACCTGAGAAAATTGTTTTCCTGTAAGTGGCAGGCACCTGGCTAACCAGGCCTGGCCCAGGCCCTTTGTGACTTGTGCAGAGCCCTCTCCTGCCCTCCCCTTCTCTCCTCAGGCCATTTACAAGTCCACACAGCCCCCAGGGAGGGGAGCCCTTGTGGGGGAGGGGGCGGTCCAAGCCACAGAGCTGGCTGTGCATTCCTTCCTATCCTAAGCCACAGGTCAGAGGTTACCTGTCAGCTCCTCCAGGGTGCCTGGCTTTTTATGTTTTTGTGTGTTTTTTTCTTTAAAACCATGAAATATGATAAATGGTTGTTCCAAGAATTCAAACCCTAATGGTCTCTAGTGCAGTGGTTCTTCAAGGTTAACGTGCCCCAGAATCACCTGGGGATCTGGGAGTAGCAGGGAAAGCCTGTGGCAGCACAAAGGTGACATTTGGGGGCAGCCGGCTGAGGACTCCGTGCTCATCTGCAGCAGGAGAGACGGACGTCTCCCCACCTCACCGCAGAGTTGGCTTTATGGTAGAAGGGAGAGATTTGTGAAAAACAACTTCCCCAGAAACGTTGTAAAAAGAGAGGAGGAAACTGATATTCACTGAGCGCCTGCCACGTGTGTTACAGCTTTCTCCAGAGAAACAGGGGCGGGGGGGGGGGGGGGGTGATGCGGTGCATGTGCAGGTTCTGCAGCCCAGTCCCAGGTCCGTCACCTGCTAACGTGGTCTCGGGCAAGTTATGTCACGTCACCCAGCCCCAGACTCCATGGGGCATGATGACGTACCTACCTCACAGAATTATTTACGTGGGTAAACGCTTGTAACAGCGCTTAGCACAGTGCTTGGCACATAAAAGCCCAGTAAATGTTAAATGCTGTCATCATGACTCTCAGTAACATCGCCATCGTCTTGTGGGCCCTCAAAGCCTGGGATCCTCTCTGATCTGCTCCCAGGCCCAGGTCAGCAGGAGTCTTCCTTTTAGCTGAAAGTCTCTCAGTTGGGAGACCAAGGGTGCGAAGTAAAGCTTCTTTGTTTAGCTAGAGGCTGTGAAAGCCCAAAACAAAACAGCTGAAAGGAGGCAGGTGCATAGTGACACGCCTCACCCTGTAATTCTGGGGTTTACACAACCACCTGGGCAAACCCCCGGCCTCAAAGCCTGGGGCCCCTTGAAGCCTGTTACCTCCCAGCGGGAAAAGGAAGGAATTCACAGTGACTCATGGCCTAGGACACAGCGGGATGGGGGCCAAGGATCTGCTTTTCTCTCCCCCCACTCTCTCTCCCTCACTCGCTCTTTTCTTTCCTGTTCGGAGAGCTGAAGGTGAAGGCTGCGTCTGGGAGGCTGTGTTGTGTTCTTTCTGATATCCCAGAATTCTGTGCCATTAGAAAGCTTGAAATCTGAGTCCAAAAGAAGGATGCTGGGTGTGAACTATGACAATGAGGAGGCGAATTCATTCTTTATGCCTTAGTTTCTTTAACTTTTGAAAACAAATGATAATGGGAGTTTCTGCTAGACTATAAGGGACTTGAGGGCAGGAATTGGGTCTTTTTATTTTTAACTTATTTCACTCGGAGCACCAAACATGATATCTGTCACACCATTAGCGTCCATTACCTGTATCTATTTGAGTGAATGCATACCGTTTACCTTATTGAATTGTTGGAATTAGTTATTGAGATACTATGTGTAAAGCCCTTAGCCCAGTTATATTCACTGTGTGTTCCCTTTTCCTTTTCTGTTTTAGGCATGCTCCTTAGAAGGAGAGGGGGGAAGGGTAAAGAAAGGAAAGTGATGGGAAGGGTGGCTGGAGGACAAGGGAGGGAGGACAAGGTCAGTGGTGGTGAAGGAGGAGGGGTTTGGAGGCGGCCAGCCTCCTGTCACACAGGGGTCTGTGTTTTCCGCTTGGCCATTTGACTGTTCCGAGTCTCAGATTCCTCGTCTGTAAGACGGGAATAAAAACATTCATTTACTGGCTGTGTGTGTTCAAGGAGAAATCTATTTGTGAAGGCAGAGTTCCTGGCATACATGAGATTCAAAATGGTATAAAATTTGAGGGTGGAGATGAAAAGAGAAGCAAAGAAAATAGAAGAGGAATATGAAGTCGCAGAAACAGGAGGAAGGAAAAGGAGGGTTTTGGATTTTTTGCTTCAAAATCCCACCTTATTCTGCTGTTTCTGGCCAGTTTGGGTCAGAACTAGGCCCCTGAAGTCATTGCACTTGGACATCACATACCCTGTACTTCGTACCCTGCCGTGATTCAGCTAAAGCAGTGGATGCCTGGGGGCAGAGCAGGTAGTGAATGCACAGGACACAGTGCCCAGGGGGAAGCGAAATGAAGAGAGGTCCCCCAAACTATGCTCCCAGAAAGGAAAACGAGGTGGCCTAGGATTCTGCGCCTCACAGACCTGCCTCCGTCCTGTGTGCGTGGGAGAACACAGTTGGCAGTCGGCCCAGCAAGCCAGGCAGCAAACTTGCTGTGTGAACAAAGACCCGGCCTGAGAAAAGTACACCTGGGAAGTGTTGTTATTGTTTTAAATTACTTTTAATATTTTCACAGTGACACTTCCATTTTTAATAATTAAGTTGTGGAAAGTCATTCTGTCAACAGGTCCCCTCCTTCCTCCCTCTACCTGAGTCACGGTTACTTTAGACCTGATTGTGAAGGAGAAAAGACGGCTGAAATGCCAAACCTAATGATCACCCCAAAGTGTCTGGTCCAAAATTAGAACGAGGGCGAGACAATTAGTCACTCCCGGGTGACGGGTGACGGATCATGACCCGGCCCGAAGCAGAGCCTCCGGGTGATGGATTGTGTTTACAGCCGACTTCCCAGTAGTGGCATCCTGCGAAGGGCTTCCTGCATCAGAGAACCACTCGCTCAGCGCTCAGCCTACTTAGTCCGTCTCAGGATGTGGTTCAGAGGTCAGCAGTGACATTCCCAGCTGGTCCCAAGGCCCCAAGCCCCTCAGGTGACTCTGGACGCAAGGAGCTATGGGGCCTGTCCCATGTTGAGCCCCGACTCAAGCTGTTTGTCACAAGGCTGACCTAGGGAAAAGCCACACTCTGGTCCCTCTGGGAGAGATTTCAGCCTCACAGAGAACATTTGATGGTGTAAATGTTTCCCCTTGAAGAAGGCTCACCCCAGGTCCAAACACAAAGGAGCAGTGAGGAGCCCCGAGCACGGGGACTGGAACCCTGAATTCCCTGCTTATGCCTGCTCCAGGGCGGGGGCAGGAGGGCAGGGCGACTCTCGAGACCTTTGCTAAGTCCTTACCTCTCCCACCTGCCTCTTCAAGTAAAACTGGGTGACTGATAGCATTTGCTTCACAGAGTATTAGAAGCAAATGAGTTCTTACATAATAAACTTTGGGACAATGCCTGGAATGTAGAAATATTCAATAAATAGTTACCACCATTATTATTTGGGTCATTTGTTGTATCACTCAGGATGCCTAGTCTCTGATGTTAGCAGAAAAGGAATGCTTTAACAATGATATTAGGGGCCTAGCGAATTGCTGAGACATGGAAAATGAGACCTCGAGCCCTCCCAGCCAACAACAACACCCATCACCCTGAGACCTGCCCTTGAGGGCACCCTGGTACCCACCGCCCCTCCCCACCCCCCAGCTCCAGAGACTGGGTGGTGCACCCTACTGCTCCTCCAGCCACCACTGCCCTGAAACTCCATCTGGCTCAACCTCTGGAAAACATTCTTCCAAATTCCCACTTCTCACGAAACCCACACCTCACTCCCCAGGATCTGCCTGAGCCCACTCCTCACTCCCTGGGGATCAGCGCTGCCTAGTAGAGCCTCAGGGCGTGTCCCTACTGTTACTGCAAGGGCGTGTAGGCAGCACCTCTCTGGCATTGTCTGGTTCTCCTGTAGGAAGGGGCTCTGTCTCTCACCAAGTCTCCAAATGCAGAGAGTTCCCCAAATGTTGGAAGAACAATGAGAGGCGGAGGGGGCGCGGTGTGTGCAGGGTTGCGCTTGCCTGTAGTGGTGCCCATCAAGAACACAAGCCCCGCCCTGCCTCTTACTGTGCCGGTCCTTCTGGAAGGAGAATTAGAAGCCGGAGTTCCCCACTCCTAGGGAGAACCAGGTGACCTGGGGGCTCGGCCAGGGGCAGCAGTGTAAGAAAACGAGCCTTACAAGCCTAGTATCAGGTCTGGAGGATGAATTTTTAGTGCCTTGCTTGCTCCCTACACTGTGTGAGCGTTTACCAGTAAGTATCAGGTGAATGCGCTGTAATCATTGCACAAGCCCTCTGGCCACCTGAGGACACCTGCGTGTTCCAGGTAGGCTGGGGCCTGCTGCGGGGACCAGCAGCGTTTCAGCCAGGGGCAGGCGCCCATCACGGGAGCAGTTTGGGCTGCTACTGAGTGTAGTTCTGCTGCACAAGAGGGAGGGTGATGGAGGCGGCAGGAAGAGCGTCCAGGTGCTCACACCAGGGTTGTGTCTGAGGCCAGCCAGTGACTCCGCTTCGGAGATGAGCTGGTGGGAGCTTTACCTCCCTGCTGCTCTGTGCTGACCCCGGCCCTGCTGGAATCTAGAAACATCCCTAACCCTCTCTCTGGGTGGCTGTGTCAGGATGACAAAACCTCTCCAGGCAGGCTGGCCTCAGCACGATGGCCCCGTTTGGGCCGAGACACTTTAGCGTTGGGTAAGTCACATCTTCATTTGTACTCGCCTTGCATCACAGACCCGTGAAGCAGGAGCAAGGAGATGTGCATAATGGGGGAGCTGATTGTATACAGAGGTGAACACTTGAGAACACTTGTAAGTCGTTCGCTCCTCTCTGCCCCTTGGGGAAGGACCAGCAGATATTTACAAACCTCTTTGGATACAAGAGGGAGGTACCTGGGGTTCAGGAAGCTGCTGTGACTTCTCCAAGGTCACACAGCAGTGAGTCGAGGGCTGATCTCAGGTCTCCTGCCCCCAGGGCCGTGCCTGTGCAGTTGTCACTCCCCTTGTCTGGACCTGTGCCGTGCGGGACGCAGGAGAGCACGGTGCCTGCCAGCCCTGGGGCGCAGCTCGGCCGCCTAGGCTGCTGTGAGGGCTAAAGGGGGTGCTGTGTGCAGAACACTCAGCACAGGGCCGGTTGGAGGACAGCTCTCAGTAACGTCCTTCTTTCCCACAGTTGTCACTCTCTGCTCCTCTCTGGCCCGCTCCTAAACGACTCGTCCCTACCACCACCACGCCGCCATCACTGCAGCAAGCGCCCCCGTCTTGATACAGTATTTTCATGCGAGGGCCGTCCGCCTCTCCCTCTTGATGTTTTCTGGAATCTGGAGGTAGTAATTCCAATGCCCGTTAATAAAGGACTCTTTGGCTCTTTGGAGATCAAAACTGAGCTATTGTTCTTGCCCCAACTCAAGCCAACTTAGATCCAAGAAACATCAAAGGCCGCTTTTGTTACCTTCTAGTGTTTCCCTGCGACATTCCGAGAACCTGCACCTGGCACATCCCCCCTCTCTCCTCTGACCATAATGACCCAATACCTGTCCTCTGCCTGCGCGGTCCCACCCTCCCACCCGCCCGTACGGGGACTGAGAAGGCAGGAGGGGCTCATTCCTACACAAGAAGCCAAGTCCGTCATGGTGGTAACTCAAGAGCACACGGCCTTGGAGGTGGAAAGAGATGGGACAGCGAGTTTCAGTTCCAATCCTGGATTCTAGGCTCACCCCCAGCAACGACGTGCTGTCACCAGGGTGCCCCAGAAGGTCCCCTGACGTGGAGGCCTGTGTAATCAGGGGGAGTGAGCGTGTCCGAAAGGCATGCAGCTCCATCAGAGGGGCTGTGGCCTGGAGAAAACTTGAGAGCGAGAAAAAGCCCTCTTCCAATACCTCCTCTAGTGCGTAGCCATTTGTCACTCGGGGCGCCTCCACCCGGTAATCAGCGCTTTATGAACTACCTTTCCCTCCAAGGCTCTTTCTCCTCCTTCATTGTACACAAAATAAGAGTTTAATTAAACCCCGGACTGCTCCTGCTGCGGCTGCTGTGAGCAGGGAAATAGAGCTGGAGATCCTGGGTTGTGCAGGAATGACTTTATCTGTTGCTTCTGTTTCTAAAGAAGAAAAACAAGCACAGCCCCTGGTTCATGTCAGCTGCAGGGCCCCCGTCAGGGACTGACGCTAACACAGCACCTTCTCTGTGATTACCGTAGTAACGACTTTTCGATCGTGATAGCTACACGTATCAAAATCGAACTACCCAGTCCAGCCAGCACGGCTCAGTGGTTGAGCGGCGACCTATGAACCAGGAGGTCACAGTTTGATTCTCGGTCAGGGCACATGCCCGGGTTGCGGGCTGGATCCCCAGTTTGGGGTGTGCAGGAGGCAGCTGATCAATGATTCTCTCTCATCAATGATGTTTCTGTCTCTCTCTCCCTCTTCCTGCCTCTCTGAAATCAATAAAATATATATATTTTTTAAATCAAACTGCCATGGACAGTGATATCATTTTGGCCTTCTAGTTACCTTACCTGTAAGGTGAGTTCTCTTACTAGCCGCATTTTACAGACGGGGAAACTGGGGCTTAAAGAAGTTAAGGAGCTTGCTCCAGGACGCACAGCTGGGAAGTGGCGAAGCCAGGATTCAAACCCAGGCTGCCAGCAACAGAGCCCAGGCGTCTCCCCTGCTACACCCGCCACCTTTTAAGGAAGATGACTGGTGACGACTGAGGAGGCTCAGCAGCTCAGGGTTCTGAACAGTTTGTGAGGTCAGTTTGACAGTGAGGACCTTGGGCTTGTTTTTGGAGGAAAGGGGAGAGAAAGTCTCGGCCTGTGTTGGTAGACATAGCTCGCTGGCATTCACGTGACGGGTATGGGAACTCAAGTGATGAATCTGGCCTTTGCATCTTTAAATACCTCAGAAGGTCAGATTAGCACAGGAACCCTGACGCTGAACCGAACACTTGGTCCTCCCAGTCGGCAAACATTCTCTGGTTCAAATACTTCCTGATGGAAATACCGATAGCACGCTGACAAAGTTCAGACTTGTTTCTAAAGGTCATTCCGCCAGCGGAGCAATTAGTTCAAGTTTGCCTTTTGCTTTTCCCTGGTGAGAGTTTTAGGAGAAATACTCCAATTTGAGTCCTCTGTGGAACATAGGGTCAGTGACAGAATCCAACTGAGAGGATACCCAGCACAGAATGTGTGGCAATTGAGTGTGTCTTCCCCTGGGCCAGAAGCAGAGTGAGACATCCGTCCTGGGCACAGCGGCAGGAGTCTCTCTCCAGGGGCCGTCTCTGCAGTGTGCCGTGGTTACTCCCTGGGATGCTCCCTGAACCCCAGCAGCATCCAGTTGCCTCCTCACTGCATCACCTGGATACACAGCAAGCCCCACAAACACCCCGTTGCCATCCCCTAGAGCCTCCTCTCCCTTCTGAGTCACTTGTCACCTTCAGTCAGTACCTAGGAATGTGCTCCGACCTCCCATCTTACCCAGCACAGCGTCTGCTAGAACCGTCCGCCCTCCTGCTGCCTCTCTCCTTTGTCCTTCCTTGTCTATTTCCATGGCCGCTGCCCGCTTTCATGCCCCATAACCTTTTGCCTGGCCTGTTCTGCTACCTGTCTCCATCCCACCTTGCTGTGCCTCCACCATATGAAGGTAGAGTGACCTTTCTCAAACCCCAATCTGACCTTGACTTCATCCCACTTTAAATCTTTTAGCAGTTCCCCACTGCTCTCAGAATAAAGCCCAAATTTGTTTATGGATGCGACAGGTGTCTGTTTGCTTCTCTGTCCTCATAAGTTACACACTCTCCACACTCCTTTATTTTTTCTTTCACTCCATCTGCCTGTCTTGCCTCCTCACCTTGTCCCTGTTTTCCTCTCCCCTCTCCTCCTACAAAACCCCAATAGGCCATGCTCCATCACACCTTTGCCTCTACCTGTAATCATCTTCCTGCACGTACAGGATGCTAAGCCCCCAGGCTCCCAAGCCCACTGGGACCATTCCCACAGGTCTGAGTTCCTCAGGGACCGAGGACAGGGGCCCCCTTTCTCCTGTGAAGTGGACCTGGTAGATGGTCAGTGCTCAAAGCTGCCCCTGGGTCAAATGGGGACTGAATGAACCTTCCATGCCCCTGCTCCTCCTGTGACGCTGGTCCCAAAGAGCCACTGACTGCACATCTCCTGCCTTTCGCTTTCTGGGGCCTCCAGTGGTCCTTCCTCTCCACCTGCTCCTCCTGCCAGTCAGGTGTCTGGGAGCATCTGGAAGACAGTCCCTGGCCGTGTTGGATGGTATCTGGGGTCGGGTTCGAATTCAGCTCCCGTCTCTGACACTGAGGATTTCTGTGCCTCTTCTGTCAGCAGGGGATGGTAGTTATAACTCCCTCTAAGGGTTGTTGTGAGGATTAATGGAGAGCATTTGCCTCAAGCACATGGCCCATGTCTCGCTAGTCAGGAAAGGGTAGTGCTGGTCTTGTCATTTCCTCTCTGTGCCTTCTACTCTATTGGAGCAGCGTTTGCGCCTCTCCACTCAGCCTCCTGTACGTTGTGGAGGCTAAAAACAAACCCAACAGACTTATTAATTGAAATGGAACTTCCCCTGAGCTACTGCTACTTTAGAAGGTAACCATTTCCTATGGGATCATAACAAAATGATTCTGCACCCCTTTTTTCGAGGCTTTTAAAATGTAGGTGTTTACTAGGAGTTTCCCATGGCAAAGCGTCTCCCGCTGGGGTGGCTGTGTGTGTCATACACACGTGCGCACGCCCAGGGGTGCTCTGCCATCGAAAGCCTCCTCCCTGCCTGTCTCATCAGACACTTCGGGACTCAGACCTCTTTCCCTCAGGCCTTTGCAGAGTAGCTGTTGCTGAACAAGGGGCATCACGAGGAGCGTGACGTGCCCGGGGCGTCCTAGGAAGCAGGCCTCTGACACTTGCCTGGCTATGGCCTCTCTAAGTGTATTGTCGGGGACATTGTTCTAGGGGGACTCCCTTTCTAAGACATTCCGTTCAGCCTTTGGTTGCCAGAAGGACTCTATTTCTATGTAACAATTGATATGTTTTGGACTTTTGTATCTGTCTTCCCTTTGGCCACTAGGAAGCTCAGAGTCTATATAACTTGTAGCCGACTTTAAACAAGTCCCTCTGGTGATCAGTACTGACTTCTGACTTCATCCCAGGCCTCATGGGAGTGGCCAACCTTATTTTCCTTTTTCTTCCTTCTCTTTACCTCGGCATCTAGCTCAATGTCTGGCCCATTGTAGGTAATTTTTTAACCACAATCTGTTTCCAAAAGTCTATTACCAGCAGACTACTCTTCATCCTTTTTTCTATAGAAATACATATATGTGCCCTTTTTTTGAAAATGGCAAGATAATAAATGAAGAAACGTTATTAACATTTTTTCTCTCTCCCTCATTCTCCCTCCCTCATTGTCTCTCTTCTCAAAACATAATGAGAGTTCCCTTAAAGCAAGATTTATTGCACTTTTAGAGCCGAACAGGGAATAGTCCTTACCAGCCCGACTGGTGGAAAATTTCCAAGCTGCACAGTTCACTAGTTTATATTACCTAATAGAGAGATAAATAAGCCATGATTCTTCTTAAGGACTGGCTTTTAATTAGATTTTTAATGGATCCTCTTTGACTTTCCCAAGCATAAGTACTACTGTATTAGTTCATTATTGTGATTAAAAGCAGCTAATAAAGATCATAACTGAATAATTCCCCTCAAGTGTTCCAGCCCAGTGTGATGCCCTGCGTGTGAGCAGGAGCTGGCTGAAGCCAGCCCCTCTCCTCGCAGCGCAGGGCAGAGCCGTCATTCAGTGTTAGAGGCTGGGAAGCCGCAGACACAGGAAAGCAGGGGGGACTCTCCGAGCTCATGCTTTGTGTTTTATGGAGTGCTGCTTGCAACACCCCCCAGTGCATGCCTCTAGCGTCAGAGGCTTCTAACAAGCTTAGGCCATTTGGAGTACTTCCCCAGCTATATGTAGGTCACCAGTTGGGATGTGTGTTGGGAAGCTCACTAGCTGGAGGCGTGCGAGCATGCAAAAGGCTGGTTCAAAGGCTCAGGCGTCTCCATATTGGCCATTGAGCTAACAATTAACTTCCTCCTCCTGTCTGCCAGCTCTTCTGCCTTAGAGGGGCAGAGGTGAATGGATTGTCCTATACAGAATGAAGGAGTCCCGTTGCCTATTGGAGTCATTAATCTTCATCCTTCAAAAAAGTATTTTTTTATATAAATAAAAATGTGGCTATTGTAGAAATTTTTAAAAATGCCTAGAAGGAACAGAATAACAACCACAATTTGTTTTACTATTAATATTGCATGTTTGTTCTTCTTGCTTTTTTCTAGGCATATATTTATCTCTCTATTTTTATTTTTATTTTTTCAGAAATTGTTTCCTTAGCAATATATCATGAACATTTTCCCATGTCATTAAATCATCCTCTACAAAATCATTTTTAAGGTCTACACAGTATGTCATTATATACATGTATCATAATTTATTAACTTATACATATTGTTATGCATTCAAATGGTTTTTAAGGTGTGTATTATTATAAGCAACACTATAATTAATATCCTTTTAAAGATATTTGGTCACAACCATGATTATTTTCTTGGGTGAAAATTTTAGATGCTGATCAAAGGAAGTAGAGCATTTTAAGGTTTTTCTAATGTCCTCCAGCACTGGGAATTAGAATCTTTATGATTAATATTCTTTTCTAGTTTCAAGACAGTAGGAATAGTAGCTGATTTAATTTGTGCTCCCCCCTACTCACCCCTATACAAGTCAGGTTGAACATTTTTTTCATCCATTGGGATTCCTTATTTTGTGGATCATCTCTTCTTGTCCTTTGCCCATTTTGTGTTGTGATGTTCATTTTGGTGTTACTATTTTTTGACTGGCTAGGGTAGTCCTACTTTACCAAAAAAATATTCCCCCATTGCCTGGCTCTATAATCTCATGCTAATTGGGAGGATAGGATCAACTCTGGGTTTGAGATTGCAATCACGTCTAGTAAAATTGATATAACAAATTCCAGCCTGCCCCAAAATATTTTTTAAACTTAATAACCAATTCTGGCGTTATTTGTGTTATTATGAATAGACCGTGCTCCAGTCCTGGCTCTGCGACTTACTAGCTGTGTGAACGTGGGCCAGGTTGCCTCACTTCTCTAAACCTCAGTATCCTCATCTCTAAAGTGAGACAGTTTTCTCTAGTAGCAAATGTGATAAAGCTTATAAAACACAGTGCTGGTTACAAAAATGGCAGCCATTGAAAGACATCCTTATTATCATTCAAGATACTGTGCAAAATAATGTCCAATTTTCTACTGAATCATGTCACTTTGGAGCAGCCTGGATGTAACGTTGGGTCTCCCTCACCCTCCATCCTTCCCTCCTTGCAGATGGGACAGTGAGGAGAGGTGCATGCTGTGTTAGGAAGACGTCTTCTAGCCTCCATGGAGCAGGCCCTCTTGGGAGATTTGCAGATATCCCTCCTCTCTCCCGGCCCACAGTGCCATGAGAATAAAAGTGCTCCCAGGACCTAAGGGCACCTCGGGGAAGATGGCTTAGCCTCCACATTCCCCAGCAATGAGTGGGGTGCCTGATATGTTCAAGCCAAAGGTCAGGACAAAGGTCAAGTCAAAAAGAGCATCGCTTTGGTGGTCAGGCTCCTCCAATTCATTCCCACGGGACACAGGATTAGAACCTCTGGGGATACCAGGAGGTTGGCTCCAACCTAAAAACACTCCAGAGGGGCCACCCAAGTGGAGGGAAATGGATTTATGAGGACTCTGAGGTGACTCTTAGGCCATGCCCTGTGTGATGGCTTCCACATTATCCATTTGGGATGGAGCAAGAATTTCTTCTGTTGTTTTTTATTCTAGCACCCTGCATTATACACTATTAACAGTAGCTGTTATAAAGGTGGGTGGTGAATGTTTATCTGGTAGTTGGAGAGGAGATCTGACTGTGTTTGAAGCTGGTTTGTGAAAGGCATTAATCTTACGTTTTATAAACACCTGAGACTCTGTAGCAGGAGTGGGGAACCTTTTTTTCTGCCAGGGGACATTTGGATATTTATGCCATCATTCATGGGCCATACAAACTTATCAACTTAAAAATTAGTCTGCTGTATTTGGTCAGACATTTAATTAACTCACCTCTAATGCCTTAGCAGGGCCAGACTAAATGATTTTGCAGTTCCCCCGCTCCAAGGAATCATCTTTGAGAATTTGGGGTAGTATCTACAGGTCCAGTTTTGAGCCTTTCCACCCATATTCCATATGACTGTATAAATATGTGAACTTTGCTCCTCTGGGCTTCCACTTCTTCAAGAGTGAGAGCAGTCATTTCCACACTTTCCTCAAAGGAGAAATTTTGAGGATAAAATTAAAATAATAGGAGTGAAAGAGAACTCATAGTGTCAAGGTGAGCAATGTGGCTGGGTTCTAAAACTGCCAGGGAAAAGCCCCCTGAAGCTTTTTTGTCACCATCTTTGAAATGAGAAGGCTCGCCCTAACTGGTTTGCCTCACTGGATAGAGCGTCTGTCTGCGGCCTGAAGGGTCCCAGGTTCGATTCCAGTCAAGGGCATGTACCTTGGTTGCGGGCACATCCCCAGTAGGGGGTGTGCAAGAGGCAGCTGATTGATGTTTCTCTCTCATCAATGTTTCTAACTTTCTATCCCTTCTAAAACTGCCAGGGAAAAGCAATAAAATATTTTTTTTAAAAAAATCTTTGAAATGAGAAGGCTCAACTGAGTCCCTTATAGCTATAACATTCTGGGAGTCTATATGAAATGTCCAAAAGGATTCAACAGCAAAGCCCTAGAATATAGACAGTGTTCCTAGGATTGAGTCAACATCGAAGGAAATCCAGCTTCACAGGATAGGAGGAGTACACGGAAGGGAGAAATGGCCCTCGCTTTTAGCTGCAGTCAGGCATGGGCAGCGGTAACTCAGCATACAGGCAGCATTGCATACAGAGTACATTCAATTCGGCAGCAAAAGACCTGGGTTCAAATCTTGGCTCAGTCACTTTCCAGCTGTGTGACTGGAAATGTATCATTTTACCTCTCTGACCTCAGTTTTCTTCTCTGTAAAAAGAGGTTAATACACCTGCTGGGTCTTGTGATGGGCAAATCAGATCGTGTATCTAAAAATACTTGTCCATTATAGGGCCTCACACAGAGTGGGCATTCACTCATGGGACCACCATTGTTATTATTGGACTAAAACAGAGAAGACAGCTTCTATTTCAGCCACCCAAACAATCGACAGGCAGTGGCCCCGAGCCAAGAAATGTCTGAGCAGGCAAAGACCGTTCTGTCCTCCTGTCTCCCCTTCCCACTTCAGTTAGCGTCCTTCCAGGAGTCACAGGTGAGCCAGAGGAGTTAAGTTTGACTTTTAATAATCCAGAAAGAGCACGTGTGTGTCTGTTTAAAGGAGAGCAATGGAATCCATTTTTCTGGCACCAAGCAGAAGAGAAGGTGTTCATTTGCAATGGACTAGTTTTGTGCCTTCAACCCTGTCCTTATGAAAATAATTTACCCTGCTAATTACATCGCATTAACCAACTACTCCCGGTACAGATTAAAGGACTGCTTTCCCAAATCATTCCATAAATTAAAAGCAGTCCTCCCAGATACATGATTTCGTGGATAAATACTACATTTGTGTTGTCAGAATTTATGTTGAGAGGAAATGGAGGAAATGTATCCTTAAAGAAATATTTTGCAGTAGTTGTTAACACCTTCCACTCCTCTGCTCACTGCTTCCAGTACCACAATATAAATGTGCAAGCTGTTAGTGTGACACGAACACTCGGGAGCGTCAGGGCCGCCTGCCTGCACGGCTGGCTTGGTATTTGAATTCCCTTTGCACTTCACAGGTTTAGATCCTGCCAGGGTTCTGGTTTATGGTGTCCACATCGCACACATAAAACTTTCACCGCAGCTCCCACTTTCTCACGCACGGGAGGAAGTCAGTTGTGGCCCCAGGTGGAATGGTGTGTGGAGCCCATAGTCGCCAGCAGGGCCTGAGGACCAGAGAGAGCATCCAGCAGCCAGCTGGGATGTGGCAGTGTTTGGGAGCCTCAGTTCTGACAAGTCCGTCCCTACTCCTTCCGTCAGCCACGAAAGAATTAAGGGAACGTGGGAGGGTTGGAGGAAGAGAGACGTTGACGAGAAACGCCCAGGGGTATCATCTGCTCCTGGTAGGAAAGAAATCCACAGCCCCTGGTTCCAGAGATGGGTCAAGTGGGGTGCCGAGGAGCAGTCCTTCAAAAGGAGGCTGAGCTAGTACATTGGAGGGTACAGAACCGGCCATCAGGGTCCCTCATCTGCCGTCATGGCAAGTCCAAGTCGTGGCCTCTGGGCACAGCTGGTGCTGGGCTAGGTTGGCTTTTAGGATTCCAGACTTCCCCCTACGTCTGCATCTGCAGCCATCAATGTGCTAATTTGTCCGAGTGTCACAGTTAAGCTGGCAGACAACCCAGCAGGTGCATTTTTAAAGCAATTCATACAAGTGAAGTTCCCATTCCAAATGGAAGGAACTTCTTAGCAAAGGCTGGATATTGAAGAGGTTGCGCGCACACACACACATACACACACACACACACACACACACACACTCTTTATGAAGGTCTTATTCTTCTTCCTTCACCTCTTGTTCACAGTTAAAGGTTTTTCTCTTCCCTGGCTGTGTTGAGAACTTCTCCACACAAGAAAGGCAGGGAGGGAACTTTAATGGGAAAATGATAGTAAGAAGAACACCTTATTGGGCCTGACTCTATGCCCAGGGGACTCACGGGCAACAAAACCTCCCAGACAGGGTCTCTGCTCTCATGGAATTTACATCTTGGGAAGAGACAGATCATAAGAACCAAACTCAGGAATAAATTGAATAATTTCCAAAGAGTGTGAAATAATAAGAAAACAATGTGTTAGTGACTGGTGGCAGGAGCAAGAAAAAGGGGCCAACTTTGGCAAAATTCAAGGACAGAAAGGAGGCAAGTGGGGCTGAAGCACAGGGAGGGGAGGGGAGTAGAG